>NC_092768.1:23272753-23410674 GCF_047496795.1 Chiloscyllium punctatum | reverse complement strand
CCCCCACACACACACACCCTCGCCCCCTACACACACACACACCCTCCCCCACCACACACACTAACCCCCACCACACACACACACACTAACCCCCCCCACACACACACACACTAACCGCCCCCACACACACACTACCCCCCCCACACACACTACCCCCCCCACACACACACTACCCCCCCCCACACACACACACTACCCCCCACACACACACACTCGCCCCCCCCGCACACACACTACCCCCACCACACACACACTACCCCCCCCCACACACACACTACCCCCCCACACACACACACTACCCCCCCTACAAACACACACTACCCCCCCCACACACACACACTACCCCCCCTACAAACACACACAACCCCCCCTACACACACACACTACCCCCCTACACACACACACTACCCCCCCTACACACACACACTACCCCCCCTACACACACACACTACCCCCCACACACACACACACACTACCCCCCTACACACACACACTACCCCCCCTACACACACACACTACCCCCCCTACACACACACACTACCCCCCTACACACACACACTATCCCCCCTACACACACACACTATCCCCCCCTACACACACACACACACCCTCCCCCCCTACACACACACACACCCTCCCCCACCACACACACACACTAACCCCCACCACACATACACACCCCCCCCCCACACACACACACACACACACCCCACACACACACACACTACCCCCCCACACACACACTACCCCCCCCACACACACCACACTACCCCCCCCACACACACACTACCCCCCCACACACACACACACTCGCCCCCCCGCACACACACACTACCCCCCCCACACACACACTACCCCCCCCACACACACACTACCCCCCCTACACACACAACTACCCCACCCTACAAACACACACTACACCCCCTACACACACACACAACCCCCCCTACACACACACAACCCCCCCTACACACACACACTACCCCCCTACACACACACTATCCCCCCCAAACACACCCTCCCCCCCCACACACACATACCCTCCCCCCCACCACACACACACTACCCCCACCACACACACACTACCCCCACCACACACACACTACCCCCACCACACACACACTACTCCCCCACACACACTCTAACCCCCCCCCCACACACACACACTACCCCCCACACACACACTACTCCCCCCACACACACACACTACCCCCCCACACACACACACTACCCCCCCCACACACACACACTACCCCCCACACACACACACTACCCCCCCACACACACACACTACCCCCCCACACACACACACTACCCCCCCACACACACACACACTACCCCCCCCCCCACACACACCACCCTCCCCCCTACACACACACACACACCCTCCCCCCCTACACACACACACACCCTCCCCCCCTACACACACACACACCCTCCCCCACCACACACACACACTAACCCCCACCACACACACACACCCCCCCCACACACACACACACCCCCCCCACACACACACACTACCCCCCCACACACACACACTACCCCCCCCACACACACACACTACCCCCCCCACACACACACACTACCCCCCCACACACACACTACCCCCCCACACACACACTACCCCCCCACACACACACTACCCCCCCCTACAAACACACACTACCCCCCCCTACAAACACACACTACACCCCCACACACACACTACCCCCCCACACACAACACTACCCACCCCCCTACAAACACACACTACCCCCCCCTACAAACACACACTACACCCCCACACACACACTACACCCCCACACACACACTACCCCCCCCCACACACACACTACCCCCCCCACACACACACACAACCCCCCTACACACACACACAACCCCCCCTACACACACACAACCCCCCCTACACACACACACTGCCCCCCTACACACACACTACCCCCCTACACACACACTATCCCCCCCAAACACACCCTCCCCCCCCACACACACATACCCTCCCCCCCGCCACACACACACTACCCCCACCACACACACACACTACCCCCCCCACACACACACTACCCCCCCACACACACACTACCCCCCCCACACACACACACACACACTACCCCCCCACACACACACACACACTACCCCCCACACACACACACACACACTACCCCCCCCACACACACACACACACTACCCCCCCCACACACACACTACTCCCCCACACACACTCTACCCCCCCACACACACTACCCCCCACACACACACACACTACCCCCCCACACACACACACTACCCCCCCACACACACACTACCCCCCCACACACACACTACCCCCCCCACACACACACACAACCCCCCCACACACACACTACCCCCCCCACACACACACACAACCCCCCACACACACACTACCCCCCCACACACACACTACCCCCCTACACACACACTACCCCCCCCACACACACACACAACCCCCCCACACACACACTACCCCCCCCACACACACACACAACCCCCCCACACACACCCTCCCCCCCACACACACACTACCCCCCCACACACACACACCCTCCCCCCCTACACACACACACACACCCTCACCCAGACACACACCCTCCCCCCCACACACACACACCCTCCCCCCCACACACACACACCCTCCCCCCACACACACACACCCTCCCCCCCCACACACACACACCCTCCCCCCCTACACACACACACACACCCTCCCCCCCCACACACACACCCTCCCCCCCCACACACACACCCTCCCCCCACACCACACACACACACCCCCCCCACACACACACACACCCCCCCCACACACACACACACCCCCCCACACACACACACTACCCCCCCCACACACACACACTACCCCCCCCACACACTACCCCCCCCACACACACACTACCCCCCCCACACACACACTACCCCCCCCCCACACACACACTACCCCCCCCACACACACACTACCCCCCCCCACACACACACACACACTCACCCCCCCGCACACACACACTACCCCCCACACACACACTACCCCCCCACACACACACTACCCCCCCTACAAACACACACTACCCCCCTACAAACACACACTACCCCCCCTACACACACACACAACCCCCCCTACACACACACACAACCCCCCCTACACACACACAACCCCCCCTACACACACACACTACCCCCCTACACACACACTACCCCCCTACACACACCCTCCCCCCCCACACACACATACCCTCCCCCCCCACACACACACTACCCCCCCTACAAACACACACTACCCCCCCCACAACACACACTACCCCCCCTACAAACACACACTACCCCCCCCTACAAACACACACTACCCCCCCTACACACACACACAACCCCCCCTACACACACACACTACCCCCCTACACACACACTACCCCCACCACACACACACACTACCCCCCACACACACACACTACCCCCCCCACACACACACTACCCCCCCACACACACACTACCCCCCCCACACACACACACACACTACCCCCCACACACACACACACACACTACCCCCCCCACACACACACACACACACTACCCCCCCCCCCACACACACACACACTACCCCCCCCACACACACACTACTCCCCCACACACACTCTACCCCCCCCACACACACACACACTACCCCCCCCACACACACACACTACCCCCCCACACACACACTACCCCCTCCACACACACACAACCCCCCCACACACACACTACCCCCCCCACACACACACTACCCCCCCCACACACACACTACCCCCCCCACACACACACAACCCCCCCACACACACACAACCCCCCACACACACACACCCTCCCCCCTACACACACACACACACCCTCCCCCCCAGACACACACCCTCCCCCCCACACACACACACCCTCCCCCCCACACACACACCCTCCCCCCCACACACACACACCCTCCCCCCCACACACACACACCCTCCCCCCCCACACACACACACACCCTCCCCCCCCACACACACACCCTCCCCCCCCACACACACACCCTCCCCCCCCACACACACACCCTCCCCCCCCACACACACACACACACCCTCACCCCCCACACACACACACCCTCCCCCCCCACACACACACACCCTCCCCCCCCACACACACACACACACCCTCCCCCCCCTCACACACACACCCTCCCCCCCCACACACACACACCCTCCCCCCCCCACACACACACACCCTCCCCCCCCACACACACACACACCCTCCCCCCCCACACACACACCCTCCCCCCCCACACACACACACCCTCCCCCCCCACACACACACACACCCTCCCCCCCCCACACACACACACCCTCCCCCGCACACACACACACCCTCCCCCCCCCACACACACACCCTCCCCCCCCCACACACACACACCCTCCCCCCCACACACACACCCTCCCCCCCCACACACACACACCCTCCCCCCCCCACACACACACCCTCCCCCCCCCACACACACACCCTCCCCCCCCACACACACACCCTCCCCCCCCCCACACACACACCCTCCCCCCCCCCCACACACACACCCTCCCCCCCCACACACACACACCCTCCCCCCCCCACACACACACACTACACCCCTACACACACACACTATCCCCCCAAACACACCCTCCCCCCCACACACACCCTCCCCCCCCACACACACATACCCTCCCCCCCACACACACACCCTCCCCCCGCACACACACACCCTCCCCCCACACACACACACTACCCCCCCACACACACCCTCCCCCCACACACACACACACTACCCCCCCCCACACACACACCCTCCCCCCGCACACACACACACTACCCCCCACACACACCCTCCCCCCGCACACACACACACTACACCCCTACACACACACACTATCCCCCCACACACACCCTCCCCCCCACACACACCCTCCCCCCCACACACACACATACCCTCCCCCCCACACACACACCCTCCCCCCGCACACACACTACCCCCCCACACACACACACACCCTCCCCCCCCACACACACACCCTCCCCCCCCCACACACACACACCCTCCCCCCCCCCACACACACACCCTCCCCCCCCCCACACACACACCCTCCCCCCCCCCACACACACACCCTCCCCCCCCACACACACACCCTCCCCCCCCACACACACACACTACACCCCTACACACACACTACACCCCTACACACACACACTATCCCCCCCACACACACCCTCCCCCCCACACACACACACCCTCCCCCCCACACACATCCTCCCCCCCACACACACCCTCCCCCCCACACACACCCTCCCCCCCACACACACACACATACCCTCCCCCCCACACACACTACCCCCCCACACACACCCTCCCCCCGCACACACACACACTACCCCCCCCGCACACACACCCTCCCCCCCCGCACACACACACTACCCCCCCGCACACACACACTACCCCCCCCGCACACACACACACTACCCCCCCGCACACACACACACTACCCCCCCGCACACACCCTCCCCCCCACCCCACACACACACCCTCCCCCCCACCCCACACACACACCCTCCCCCCCACCCCACACACACACCCTCCCCCCACCACACACACACACAACCCCCCACCACACACACACACCACCCCCCCCACACACACACACTACCCCCCCCCCCCACACACACACACTACCCCCCCCCCCCCCACACACACACACACACTACCCCCCCCACACACACACACACACTACCCCCCCCCACACACACACACACTACCCCCCCCCACACACACACACACTACCCCCCCCCCACACACACACACTACCCCCCCACACACACACACACACACTACCCCCCCACACACACACACACTACTCCCCCCCCACACACACACACACACTACCCCCCCCACACACACACACACACTACCCCCCCCACACACACACACACACTACCCCCCCCCACACACACACACACACTACCCCCCCCCACACACACACACACTACCCCCCCCCACACACACACTACCCCCCCACACACACACACACACACTACCCCCCCCACACACACACACACACTACCCCCCCCACACACACACACACACTACCCCCCCCACACACACACACACTACCCCCCCCACACACACACACACTACCCCCCCCACACACACACACACACTACCCCCCCCACACACACTACCCTCCCCACACACACACACACACTACCCCCCCCCCACACACACACACACACTACCCCCCCCCACACCACACACCTCCCCCCCTACACACACACCTCCCCCCCTACACACACACACACACACACACTACCCCCCCCACACACACACACTACCCCCCCCCACACACACACACTACCCCCCCACACACACACACAACCCCCCCACACACACACACAACCCCCCCACACACACACACTACCCCCCCACACACACACACACACCCTCCCCCCCACACACACTACCCCCCCTCCACACACACTACCCCCCCTACACACACACACTAACCCCCCCACACACACCCTCCCCCGCACACACACACACTACCCCCCCCACACACACCCTCCCCCCGCACACACACCCTCCCCCCCCCCACACACACACACACTATCCCCCCCCACACACACACTATCCCCCCCCCCACACACACACACTACCCCACACACACACACACACACACTACCCCCCCCACACACACACACTACCCCCCCACACACACACACTACCCCCCCCCACACACACACACTACCCCCCCCCACACACACACACTACCCCCCCCCACACACACACACTACCCCCCCCCACACACACACTACCCCCCCCCCCACACACACTACCCCCCCCCCCACACACACACTACCCCCCCCACACACACACACTACCCCCCCCCCCACACACACACACTACCCCCCCCACACACACACACTACCCCCCCCCACACACACACACTACCCCCCCCACACACACACACTACCCCCCCCACACACACACACTACCCCCCCCCCACACACACACTACCCCCCCCACACACACACACACACTACCCCCCCCACACACACACACTACCCCCCCCCCACACACACACACTACCCCCCCCACACACACACACACTACCCCCCCACACACACACACTACCCCCCCACACACACACACTACCCCCCCCCACACACACACTACCCCCCCCACACACACACACACACTACCCCCCCCCACACACACACACTACCCCCCCCCACACACACACACTACCCCCCCCCACAAACTCACTACCCCCCCACACACTCACACTACCCCCCCACACACACACACTACCCCCCCCACACACACACTACCCCCCCCACACACACACTACCCCCCACACACACACACTACCCCCCCCCACACACACACACTACCCCCCCCCACACACACACTACCCCCCCACACACACACTACCCCCCACACACACACACTACCCCCCCCCACACACACACTACCCCCCGCACACACACACTACCCCCGCACACACACACTACCCCCCACACACACACACTACCCCCCCACACACACACACAACCCCCCCCACACACACTACCCCCCCACACACACACACAACCCCCCACACACACACACACAACCCCCCCCACACACACAACCCCCCACACACACAACCCCCCACACACACAACCCCCCACACACACAACCCCCCACACACACACACACAACCCCCCACACACACATACCCTCCCCCCAACCCCCTCCCCCCACACCTAACCCCCCCCCACCCCCCCACCCCACCCCCACCCCCATCCCCCCCAGCCCACCACCCCCCCACCCACCCCCCCCACCCCACCCCGCACACACACACACACACCGCTCCCCCTCCCACAGACCCATACCCAGGGACTGTCTCTAATTCTCTGTGTTTCTCTCCCAGTCTCTGTGACCCTGGATGTGGAAACAGCAAATCCCCGGCTCGAGGTCTTTGAGGATCTGAAGAGTTTGAGATTGACCCTGACCCGGACCTGGAGGGGTCTCCCTGACACCGAGAAGGGGTTTACAGACTGGGACTGTCCCTGTGTCCTGGGATCAGAGGGATTCACATCGGGGAGACATTACTGGGAGGTGGAGGTGGGGGGGAATCGGGGCTGGAGTCTGGGAGTAGCCTCAGAGTCTGTGGAGAGGAAGAGATGGGTCAGTCTGATCCCAGAGAATGGATTCTGGACCATGGAGCGGGTTGAGGATCAGTTTTACATAAACTCCTCTCCTCGATCCCCTCTCCCTGTCGGTCTGATCCCCAGGAAGATGGGAGTTTATCTCAGTTATGAATCTGGGACAGTTTCATTTTACAACGCGGACACCAAGTTCCATCTCCACACCTTCACTGGGAATAAATTCACTGGGAAACTTTATCCTTTCTTCGAGGTTTGGGGTTTAAACAAATTTCTGAGAATCAGCTGTTAAAGGGGCGGGGCCTCCCTGACGTCACAGTGACCCCCGGGTTTAGGGTCTGGGTCAGGGATTGGGGTCAGAAACCTCCCATTGACAACAGGATGTTACTGAATGTGTTATTGAATTCTGAGATTATACTTTGTAACATCACAACCAAACTGTCAATAAATCAGATACAAATATAAATGTCAGATGGTGAAAATAAAAAGTAAATTAAATATCTTGTGTCTCTCCTTCCTTCATTTACTCCCTGCTTCAGTCCCATCCTCCATCTCTTCACCTGTTTCCCAGTCTGGAGCTGGGATTTCTCTGTGTTTCTCACTCTGCACCTGGAACATGAAATCCTGAGGGAGAAATCCAAACACTGACAATGCTGCATTTACATAGCATCCTCCACTGACCTCCTTGTATCGTTGGGGAGGAGAATTCCCAGGATATGCTGTATCCCCAATGTTTAACTGCCCGTTAATTCCGGTTCTCTGTGCACAGACACTGCCTGATCTGCTGAGGATTTGCAGCATTTTCTGATTTTATTTCAGATTTCCAGGATTTGTTTGTGTGTCACCGCCATCTGCTGGATGGAATTGGTACTGAATGATATTGGGCCACAGTACCGTCTCCCGCCAGGCGGGGGCGGTCCTGTACCGTGTGTCTGAAAAGGCTCCGAGCATCATCATCCAGATGAGAGATCAGAGCTGATGAACTGCTGTGCTTTTCCAGCACCGCTCTAATCTAGATTCTGGTTTCCAGTATCTGCAGTCCTTGTTTTTTACCTCCGAGGATCATTGATCAATTTGTAAATTGGAGGTCCTGGGCATCCCTCACCACCAGACGCCTGGAGGAAGAACGCCTCATCTTCCACCTCGGAACACTTCAACCCCAGGGCATCGATGTGGACTTCACCAATTTCCTCATTTCCCCTTCCCCCACCTCACCCTCGTTCCAAACTTCCAGCTCAGTACTGTCCCCATGACCTGCCTATCTTCCTTTCCATCTATCCACTCCACCCTCCCCCCTGACCTATCACCTTCATCTCCTCCCCCACCTATTGTACTCTATGTTACTTTCTCCCCACACCCCACCCCCCTCTCACTTATCTCTCCACCATTCAGACACTCTGCCTGTATTCCTGATGAAGGGTTTTTGCCTGAAACGTCGATTTTCCTGCTCCTCGGATGCTGCCTGAACTGCTGTGCTTTTCCAGCACCACACTAATCCAGAATCTGGTTTCCAGCATCTGCAGTCATTGTTTGTACCTCGTTGATTTTAACCCTACTGCGAATCCTTTTGCAAGGATGCCTGTCTTGATGCCTATCCTCCTCTCTCTACAAGAATCTCAGGGAGTCCCTCTCCCACTGCAATTCCCAGGTCATTTCCTCTGCCCTGAAGCTCTTCAACCATGTCCTGAAACAAACTCGCTACCACAGCCACATTTGCTTCCTCGGTGTCTACCTCTGTAACCAACTCATCCCACACGAACTCCGGACCACCTTTAAACCAGCAGAGTTCGGACCCGAACAGGACAAACAGTACAGATTACAGATTCAAAAACACCAGCAACGGTTCTCCTTCAAGATCCTCCACTCCACGCTTGCAGCAATGCGCTGGCACCTAACCTCTCTCCAGTCAGCCCTGCCTCAGCTGAGGGCCACACTCTCTCAGAATTGCAAAGGACCCACTCTGTACTACATCCTCTGGAGAATCCATACTCTCAACAAACAGCATTTCAACTCCATCTCAAACATCAAAAATTGTAAGAACAACGAACTTTTATCTACCCACCTCCATAGCCAGTGCTCCTCAAACATTCCAGTAGATTCCCCTGGTCTCTGGAACTGCTCTAACGCCTTTAGCCATGTGGCTGCTGCAGCTACCATCCCCATGGTGATGGATGACATCACTTCCACCCCCATCATGGCCGCTCCCACAGCCACTTCTGCCCCTCACAATTCCTCATGCACCACACGTGACATCACTTCCACCCCTCACATCATCGCTGATGTCACACGTTCAGTGACTTCCACCCCCTCCCCCCCCCCCCCACTGCTGCGTCTGCTTTCTCTCACCTGCATTCTGCTGAAACCCACCGCCCCCCCACAGATCCCACTGTCACCATCCTCACCCCCCAGAACCCTGAGGGAACACCACCCCTGCTCATGACTCCACCCCCCTTCCCCCCACCATCACACCCACTCCAGGTACTGGCTCCGACCCCACTCCCAGCTCCACACCCACACCAGATCCCAGCTCCCGGCCCTGCCGAGTTTTCACCATCCCCCCAGACCTTCCCCTCACTGAGGACGAACGATCAGTCCTCAGCAAAGGACTCACCTTCATCCCCCTCCGTCCACGCATCAATGAATTTAATACACACCGTGACGTCGAACAATTCTTCCGTCGCCTCCGCCTCCGAGCTTACTTTCACAATCAGGACTCCCGCCCACCTTCCGAGGACCCCTTCGCCCACCTCCAACACACTGCATCCACCTGGACACCCCGCGCTGGCCTATTACCTGCCCTCGACCTCTTCATTTCCAACTCCCGCCGGGACATTAACCACCTCAACCTGTCGTCCCCCCTCCCCCACTCCAACCTCTCACCCTCACAACGCACAGCCCTCCAATCCCTCTGCTCCAATCCCAACCTCACCATTAAGCCAGCGGATAAAGGGGGCGCACTGGTAGTCTGGCGCACTGACCTCTACACCGCTGAAGCCAAACGCCAACTCGAGGACACCTATTCCTACTGCCCCCTCGACCATTACCCCACCCCCCATCACCAAACCATCATCTCCCAGACCATACAGAACCTCATCACCTCAGGAGATCTCCCACCCACAGCTTCCAACCTCACAGTCCGGGAACCCCGCACTGCCCGGTTCTACCTCCTTCCCAAGATCCACAAGCCTGACCACCCTGGCCGACCCATTGTCTCAGCATGCTCCTGCCCCACTGAACTCATCTCTACCAACCTCGACACTGTCCTATCCCCCCTATTCCAGGAACTCCCCACATACGTTCGAGACACCACCCACGCCCTCCACCTCCTCCAAGACTTCCATTTCCCTGGCCCCCAATGCCTCATCTTCACCATGGATATCCAATCCCTCTACACCTCCATTCGCCATGACCAGGGCCTCCAAGCCCTCTGTTTTTTCCTCTCCAGACATCCCCAACAGTACCCTTCCACTGACACTCTCATTCGTTTGGCCGAACTTAACAATTTCTCCTTTGAATCCTCCCACTTCCTACAGACCAAAGGCGTAGCCATGGGCACACGTATGGGCCCCAGCTATGCCTGTCTCTTTGTTGGCTACGTAGCACAGTTGATCTTCCGTAATTACACTGGCACCACTCCCCACCTCTTCCTCCGCTACATTGATGACTGCATTGGCGCCACCTCGTGCTCCCACGAGGAGGTTGAGCAATTCATCAGCTTCACCAACACATTCCACCCTGACCTTAAATTTACCTGGACCATCTCTGACACCTCCCTCCCCTTCCTGGACCTCTCCATCTCCATTAATGATGACCGACTTGACACCAACATTTTTTACAAACCCACTGACTCCCACAGCTACCACCTCTTCCCACCCTACCTCCTGCAAAAATGCCATCCCGTATTCCCAATTCCTCCACCGTATCTGCTCCCAGGAGGACCAGTTCCACCACAGAACACACTAGATGGCCTCCTCCTTTAGAGACCGCAATTTCCCTTCCCACGTGGTTAAAGATGCCCTCCAACGCATCTCATCCACATCCCGCACCTCCGCCCTCAGACCCTACCCCTCCAACCGTAACAAGGACAGAACGCCCCTGGTGCTCACCTTCCACCCGACCAACCTTCGCATAAACCAAATCATCCGCCGACATTTCCGCCACCTCCAAACAGACCCCACCACCAGGGATATATTTCCATCCCCACCCCTTTCCGCCTTCCGCAAAGACCGTTCCCTCCG
The DNA here is from genome assembly GCF_047496795.1 of Chiloscyllium punctatum. NCBI lineage: Eukaryota > Metazoa > Chordata > Chondrichthyes > Orectolobiformes > Hemiscylliidae > Chiloscyllium > Chiloscyllium punctatum. Next base: position 23,398,255 of record NC_092768.1, on the reverse strand, counting down.
TGACTACCTGGTCAGGTCCACGCCCCCCCTTCAACCCACCCTCCCATTCTGGCACCTTATCTGCCACTGATCTCCTCTACATTGGGGAGACTGGGCGCCTCCTATCAAAGCGCTTTAGGGAACATCTCTGGGACACCCGCACCAATCAACCCCACCGCCCCGTGGCCCAATATTTCAACTCCCCCTCCCACTCTGCCGAGGACATGGAGGTCCTGGGCCTCCTTCACCACCCCCACATGCCCACATCCCCATGAATGAATGTTTAAGAAGCCCCCTCTTTGTTGGCTGCTATTGCATTCCCCTCTTAAATACTTTCCCTCCCAGGGTTCACCAAGTTCATCAAAGGGACAGACAGAACTGAACACAGTGCTCTCACTGAGAAAGCGGAGTTTGAGCCATTCACTTGCCTTTATTGGTCAGTGCATTGAGTATTGGAGTTGGGAGATCACATTGTGTCTGTACAGGTTCAGCCACTAATTGAACACAGTATTCAATTCTGGTTCAATTCTGGTCTCCCTGCTATAGGAAGGATGATGTGAAGCTTTAAAATGTTCAGAAAAGATTTACAAGGGTGTTGCTGGGGTTGGAGGGTTGGACACGTTGGGGTGTCGGAGACCTTATATGGGTGGGGGACCTTATACAGTGAGGGAGAGAGAGAGAGAGAGAGAGGATGTGTGAGAGATTGAGAAAGATGGACAGAGAGTGAGAGAGAGAGCTAGAAGCTGCAGTCCGAAATCAGAGGAAGCCACTGGGAGGTGATCAGAGTCTGAGATTGGGCGAGAGTGAGGACTGCAGATGCTGGAGATCAGAGTCGAGAGTGTGATGCTGGAAAAGCACAGCTGATCAGGCAGCACCTGAGGAGCAGAAGAATCGATGTTTCAGGCAAAAGCCCTTCATCAGAGTCTGAGATTGCTTAATCTTTCTGCAATCTGAGAGCTCCACATGGGATTACAGACAGGAACACTGTCTCCAACCCTGAGCCCAGCATCTCTCCCACTGGATCACTCTCTGTCAGGTCTCTGAATTGGCCATCTACCTTGGAGGTGGTTCACATGTTGTTTGATGCCACTGTTTGAGGTGGCGCCACTGTGCTGCCCGATCAAGCCATTGATCTTCTCTAACCACTGCCTCCTGCTGGCTGACTGTCACCTACAGGATGACCAGAGGGACGGCAAGGGAACGTGGAAGCTGAACATGAAACTGTTGACCCTGGAAAAGATTTAGAAACTCAAAAGGGATTGCACAGAACCCTGAATCCCCTCTGAGTCTCCAGTGAACCGGTAGGAAACAGCAAAGGGGAACATCAAGGGGTCCTTTATCCTCAAAAGATATTTTAAAGGTAGATTTAAAGTGAATATTGTGGTCAAATCACGCAGCTTTAAGCAAAGCAGAGTTTAGTTAAACACTACAGTTGAAACACAAGTAAAAGAAAGTGGAATTTAGAATAACTTAATTATGGGAAACCTGAACCGACCCCCATTACTGAAGAACTGTTCCAATTCAGCAACATCCCACAAACACACTCCGAGGCAAAAGGGGAAATTGAAATACACATTCTTTCAGGCATAAGATTTCAGGGAATGTCAGTCAGTCAGGAATTATCTCCTGAAGATTACAACCTTCCTGTGACTGCCACAGCAAAACCAAACCAGAACCTACCTGAACTGGGACAACTGGCCACTCCCCTGCCGTTATTAAACTCGGTTCTTCCTCGATCCCTCGGCACCTCTGTCTTTAAATCCTCTCTTTAAAAAAAAACCAAAGGACGAAATAACGTTGTTAAAGTGACAGCATCATCACAACAGATAGAACCTCAGTCTGTCGTGACATTTGGTGTTTGTGTACCGAGGGTCAACACACAGTTTGATGGAACCACCCACAGTTTAAACTCACACTCCACTCCCTGCGGCGCCCACCTCTCCCTGAACAACTCCAGGGTGTTGGTGGACACCGCGTGCTCCTTCTCCAAGGACACCCGGGCTCTAACGTAACCCCGGAAGAGGGGCAGACCCCCTCCACGGCCCACTGCCTGGACCTGTTTCTGGCCATCAAACTGGGAGTGCAAACGCCCCCACCCAATATATACATGGTCCACGGACTCCACAGCGCCACAGAACAAGCAGTTGGGCTGGGAGTCCGTGAACCACCGCAATCTGCGGTTGCAGGGGACTGCTGCGTGCAGCACCCTCCACCCCAGATCCCCGAGAGAAAGGGGGAGGACTCCCACGTAGAGAGCCCTCCACTGGGGATCCCCACCGCCCGGTGGCAAATGGGCACGCCAAGGCGTGTCCGGACGGTGGATGAGGGAGAAGAGGTGGACGGTGTGCAGCAGCAGTCGATAAACGTCCTTAACGTCCTTAAAGGGGACAAAACTAAAATTCCAGAGGCGGCCCAGGTTGTGGGACACAGGCTCCCGTGGGAACTGTGGATGGGAATAGTGGAAGCTCCAATTCCATGGTTTGGGATCTCCCCAGCTTTTATACCAACAGAAACTGGCAAATGTTAGTAAGTTTTGCAAGTTGGTCCTCAACATGTTTGGCGGAGCTATGAGTATAACTTCCTTCACCATTAATTGCACAAGTGCCATTTGAACAAAGGGCAGAGATATTCTCAATGCTCCACAAGACTCCACTTCCCTGGGAGAGTTCCAAAGAGGCCGGATTCCATTTCATCAGTTTGATCCCAGTTGAAGAAGAATCCGTGCAATATTGCCACCTTCTGGCGGTGAGCAGTACCGCGGGTAACAGACGGCTCTGAGATTTCTGAACGGCGATGTTCTCTTGTCCATGGTACAGGACCGCCACCAGCTGGCGGCAAGTGGTACTGCGGCCAAGTCTCATCCAGTGAGGATCAGAGCGAACAAATGGCACTGTCACAGATTGAAATACTTGAAACGCTGCTCATCCGAAACAAAACGAGAAAATACTGAAAAGAGTCCGTAGGTCAGAGGCACCTGCGAACAGAAATAATGTTTCAGTTCAATCATCTTTTGTCAAAACTAGGAAAAGGTGGAAAACGTAGCAAATGTTAAGCAAAATACAGAGCTGGGAGAGGAATGAAAACAGACAACCAAAGAAGGATATTTGTGATGTGGAGAAAAGACTGAGAGATGAAAGACAGAAAAAGGATGATTGTAAACTGGAAAAAAAAACGCGGTGATGGAATAAAACAAACAGAGTGCTGGAGAAACTCAGCAGGCCTCGTGAGGGTCGGTGGACAGAGAAACAAAAACAGACCCCAGAGTTCGGAACTTAACTTCAATCTTTTTTTCTTCTGCAGCATTTATATTATTATGCAGATGATAGAAATACGGGAAAATTGTATCGGCAAAAGGTTCAAAAGCGACTCGCAGAACCTTCACAAAAAATTGCTGCATTCAAAAAAAGTCTCCAGAGAGAGAGAGAGAGAGAACGATTAAAAATTGCTGAACTCGAGGCTGAATCGGAAAGACAGTAAAATGCCTGAATTAAAGGAGGTTCCTGCCGCTTCCTCAGCTCACACTGAGTCGATCAAGCAATAGCACCACCAGGTGGCGGTAATCAGCAGTGCAGTGAGAAATAGAATTGCAGTTTCCCAAATGTCGCACCAGGTGGCGATGAAGATCCATGGAAAGTATAATTTGTGAAAGCTGTCCTTCAACGACATTGAGTCCAGATGTCAGACTGTAATGTAGTGGGATGTTTTCAACGCTGAGAATTGTGGTTTTACACGATTTTCATATCGTTATGTAAAATAAAGCTGGCCTAGTTAACCACACATTGGGAGAGCTGAGAAAATAGCTGTTCATGGTTTTCATGGCAACAACATACTGCAGCACGATGGAAATATAAAAGACACAAAAATCCTGAATCCAGGAAGATAAGCTGGGAACTCTGGTCACTTAGTCCTGGCTGTGTTAACATTTATTGCCCATCGCTTTGACAAAGGGTCAGTTAGACTTGAAATGTCAGCTCTTTTCTCTCCTGACAGATGCTGCCAAACCTGCTGAGATTTTCCAGCATTTTCTCTTTTGGCCTTTGGAAGTTGCTGTTGGGAAGATGGTGGTGATTTTTCTCCTTGAATCGCTGCAGTCAGTTTGGGGCAGGTACATGCACAATGTCACTCAGGAGGGAGGACCAGGACCCAGCACAACAGAAGGAACAGTGATTTATAACTAATCAGGTGGTGAGTGGCACTGAGGGGCACTTGCAGATACTGCTGTTCCCATGTATCAGCTGTCCTTATCTTTCTAAATGGAAGTGGCCATGGATTTGGAAGGTCCTGTTGAAGGAGCCTTTGTGAACATCTGCAGTGTGTCTGGGAGATTGTACATACTGCTATTACTGAGTGTTGGTGGTGGAGAAAGTCATTGTTTGGGAATGAGATGCCAATGAAGTGAACCATTTTGTCCGTGATGATGTCAAATTTCTTGAGTATTGTTAGAGCTGCATTCATCCAGGCAGGTGGAGGGTATTCTATCAGAGTCCTGGTTTGTATCATAGAGATGGTGGAGACACTTTGCAGAGTCAAGAGGTGAGTTCCTCACAGCAGGATTCCTCACCTCAGAGCTGCTCCTGAGGCCACGTTATTTATATGAATAGTCCAGTTGAGTTTCTGGTCAAAATATGAAATAAGAACCATTTCTGCCACATTCCCACTCCAATATCCAAATCAATTATACAGATTAAAAACATAGTAATCTGAGCACTGATCATTCAGAAACACCAATGTCTACCTTCCTGTAATTTGAAAAATAACCAGTTACCAGAATCTTTCTGGGAGGCAGTGGTGTCAGGGTAATGACACTGAAATAGTAGTCCGTGAGCCCAGGCCGATGCTGTCTAATGTCAGACAGTGATACAGTACAGAAACAGGCCCTTCGGCCCAACTCCTCCATGCCAACCAGGTTTCCTAAATTGAACTAATCTAATTCTCTTGTTAAATAAAAAACGAAAGAGCTGCAGATGCTGTAATCAGAAACAAAAATGAACATTGCTGGCAAAGCTCAGCAGGTCTGTCAGAATCTGTGGAGAGAAATCAGAGTTAACGTTTCAGATCAACTGACCCTTCCTCACAACTTGTGTTCAAAACTGAGTTCCTCAGTTCTGAGGAAGGGTCACTCAATCTGAAATGTTAACTCTGATTTCTCTCCACAGGTGCTGACAGACCTGCTGAGTTCTTCCAACAAGTTTTGACTTTGTTTCCCATTTGCCTGCACTTGGCCCATATCCCTCAAAACCCTTCCTATTTGTGAACCTGTCCAAATATCTTTTAAATGTTGCAGGTGTACCCACATCTATCACTTCCTCTGGCAGCTTGTTCCATTCTCTGTGTGAAAAAGTTGCCCCTTGGGTCCCTTTTTTAAATCTTTCCCCTCTCACTTTGACCCTACGCCCCCTCGTTTTGGACTCCTGTGGAGACCTGTGACCAGCGACGTGCTGCCAAAGGTCATGCTGAGTCCATGGCTTTTTGTCATTTGATTAAATGGTTTGGATGGTGATATAGGAGGGATGGTTAGTAAGTTTATAGATGATATTAAATTGGAGGTGTAGTGGACAGTGAAGAAGGTTACCTCAGTGTACAATGGGACCTTGATCAGATGGGTCAATGGGCCGAGGAGTAGCAGATAGAGTTGAATTTTGATAAAGGTGAGATGCTGCGTTTTGGAAAAAGGCAAATCAGGGCAGGACTTATACACTTAATGGTAAGGTCCTAGAGAGTGTTGCTGAACAAAGAGACCTTGGAGTGCAGGTTCATAGCTCCTTGAAAGTGGAGTCGCAGGTGGATAGGATAGTGAAGAAGGTGTTTGGTATACTTTCCTTTATTGGTCAGTGCATCAAGTCCAGGAGTTAGGAGGTCATGTTACAGCTGTACAGGTTATTGGTTAGGCCACTAGTGGAATACTATATGCAATTCTGGTCTCACTGCTATAGGAAAGATGTGGTGAAACTTGAAAGGATTCAGAAAAGATTTACAAGCATATTGCTGTGGTTGGAGGATTTGAGCGAGAGGGAGAGGCTGATTAGGCTGGGGCTCTTTCCCCTAGAGTGTTGGAGGCTGAGGGGTGACCTTATAGAGGTTTATAAAATCATTAGGGGCATGGATAGACTGAATAGTTAATGTCTTTTCTCAAGGGTTGGGAGGGTCCACAACTAAAGCACTTGGTTTAAGGTGAAAGGGGAAAGATTAAAAAGGAACCTTTTCATGGAGAGGGTGGTGAGTTATATGGAATGAGCTGCCAGAGGAAGTGATGGAGGCTGGTGCAATTAGAAAATTTAAAAGGCATCTGGATGGGTATATGAATACGACAGGTTTAGAAGGATGTGGGCCAATGGGACCAGATTAATTTGGGATATCTGATTATTGGGGATGAGTTGGACTGAAGGGTCTGCTTCCATGTTGTACATGGCTCTGACTCTATGATCATTGCTGTTGGGCTCACTGGTTAGCAGTTCCCTGCCTCTTGCTGTAGCCCTTCTTAAATAATGGCTCCCGAACTTAATTTGTAGACATGACATTTATTTCTGGGTCTTGTCTGGGTCTAACATGGAGGAAGATCCTGGCAGTGCCCTGTGCACACGTCAGACTTTGCTCTTGCATCCTGGCAGTGCCCTGTGCACATGTCAGACTTTGCTCTTGCATCCTGGCAGTGCCCTGTGCATTGTGATGCTGAGGCTTTGGGCCAAGTTCTGGGAAATGGGATGAGAATAGTTAGGTGCTTGTTTTTGAACAACACAGACTTGATGGACCAAAGGGCGTTTTTCTGTGCTGTCAACCTTGAAGATTCCATAGCCGACATGTGACTCCACACCCACAACAATGAGTTGCCTCTTAAATAACCTCAGAGCACTTCGGGATGGTCAATAAACACTTGCTGAGCTGGCAATGTCCAAATCCCACAAATAATTAAATCAGAAAAAAACACTCAGACATAACTCTGAGCAGCTCCTGAAGTTAAACTGATTGGCCTTCAATCACAAAGCCACCTTTGTTTCTGCTAGCTGTAAGACAGTAGAGAATTTCTCCCCTATACCCACTGACTTCTATGTCTCCGGAGTTCAGCCTGACAATCTAAAGCAAAAACTGGCATCATGTCATGGGCAGGCACTCTGACCTCTCCTCTGGAGTTCAGCTCCCTTGGCCTTGATTAGACTGAGACTCTAACAAGGTCAGTCGCCTAGTGGTCTGAGTGGAACATAAGGAGACCATCAGTCAGTAGGATATTGCTGAGTGAGTGCAGCTTGCTCTCTCTGTGAATGGTTCCTACCATCACTTTACTGAGGATCGAGGGGAGCCTGATGTGCCGGTGATTATCCGGATGGGATTTGTCATGTTTCTGTTTTATGGACAGGATATATCCAGGCAGGTTTTCCACATTCCAGTGTTACAACTTGTTGGAGACTGTGTGTGACAATATACACAGGCTCCCTCCCACATCATTTGGAAGTTGCCTCAGTTCATTCATCTTGAGCTCTGACAGGAAGAAACTTATGTGAATCGAGAGCTAGTATGTGGTACAAACAAATTTCCCATCATAAACTGATCACTGTTTTCTGTAGAGTGAGGGAGAGATATGTCTCTCCCAAAGTAACCAATGAGAACATGGTCAAAATTATAGTTTTAAAGGGACAGGACAGAGTGTAATGTTCAATACATTTCACCTTGTCGGTTGCATTTGGTGAAGCATATCTTCAACAGCCTCTCCTGTGGAAGTGGAGCGGGGGTACTCACAGTCACTGAGTGGGAGAAGTATATGAAGGATTCCTGTCACTCACAGGCTGAAACCACCACCTCCACCGAGATTCGTGTTCAATACTTCCTCCCAGAGTCTTGCACCGAACTTCTGTGGGAATTTGCTGATCTGAAGATGTTCACTGAGGCAATACATAATATCAAAACTAAAATCAGGAAGTGCTGAGTGTGAATGGGGCTTCCAGAAAGTGGGAATTTTGGCCCAATTGCCTGGATTTCCTCATCGATCTTCACTGGATTGTGAGCACAACTTCTGCTGCTTCTGTACCACCTGAATTTGGATATACAAGGGGATAAATTAATGTAGACCAGGGTTTCTGAAGAAAACATCTCAAGGAAAATCAGGCTTCAGTGAGTCTGACTGATAAAGTTTGGAAATGAAAAGTGAATCTGCCAGTGAAGGAAAGTAAACATCACTCTGTGAAATGTCAGGAAGAACTGGAGCTGTTTCGTGAAACTGACAAGAAACTGATCTGTCTGATTTGTCGAGATTCCTGGGAACACAGAGAGCACTGTTCCACCCTGATTAAAGAAGGTGTTGGAATCCACAAGGTAAAAGAAAACAGATTTCATCACATTTTCATGGTCTAACTCTTTTATTTTCTGATTTTCTCTCCCAATCCCAGGATCAAGAGAAATCTTCCTTAGACTGACTCACAGGGAAGAATTCGGAGATTCCAAAAATGGGGTGGCAGCAGAAGCAGAAGATTTCCCAAATTGAGGTAAAGTCTCCATCAGCAGATTTTCAATGTTTGATTGTTTGTTTCTTGCAGAAACAACGTAGATACATTTCATTGTATTAAAGCAGTTGAGAAATATGCAGAACCAGATCAAATCCAAGTTCGCTGAAATGTACCAGATTCTCAAAAAGAAAGAGCAGCGTTTGCCCCAAGATCTCAGGGAACAAGAAGGAAACAAGGGAGACATTCCGCAAGAAATAGAAACATATCCACAAAATATTCAAGAGCAATTAAATTCTGTTCAGGCCAAAATTGCGAAGCTCGAAAAATGTTTGGAACTCAAAGATCAAATATTTCTGAAGGTGAGCAATTATATTTCAGTTTAATTCAATGAAAATTAACAGTCACATCATGACCATACAGGAGTCCTCCCATCTTCCTCATTTCCCCCATTAATATCGCTCTCTGCCCCTTCCTCTCTCGGTTGTTTATCCTTAGCTCCCATTAAATGCATTTGTAACTTTTAGCAGCTGGCCAGGATTCCCGGCCCTCATTTAGGTTGCATTTTGTGGGTGGGGACCATTCATTGGGCAGGAACGTGGTCAGACAGAAGCCATCTTCACTTCTCTTTCACCATGAATGAGGTGAGAGAGGACCCCTGGCCAGGTTTCCCACAACCAATCGAGGCCCCTGACTAGTGAATGAATGTCCATCGAAGTGCCACATGTTACTGCAAGAAGGGGCAAAGGCCTTGCCAGCAGGAAGTGTGAACGATAAACACGGTCAGAACTGTTTGTTGGGGTTCCAGGCAGGTTTCTTGGTCAGAAACATTCACTGTCTGTTTAAGGAACCCAACCACATGAAGGGTGTGTTCACGAGAGGCAGCCACCCACCCTTTCAATGGTCTCCTTACCCTGCAACCTCCTGCCTCCATCACCCCACCCGTGTTTGTCCATGAACTGGGAATCAAGTGGGTGCACTACCAACAGCAGCCACTAACATACCTGTGGAGCTGCTGAGCAATGAGGAGCTTCCAGTTTCTGATTGGCCTGTGGCTCTCATTAGGGAGAGCTTTCACCCAGCCCTGCTGCCCAGGAAAGGGTCTGATTGACATTTAACATGGTCGGCCTTCTTAAAAGATGAAATGCAGGGCTCCAATCAGCATTCCAGGCCAAAGGTGAAACCTCCATTAGGATCAATCCAATCATTCCAGTTAATTAAGTCCTACATTAGAAGAGTTGAGGGGTTTTTTTTGACCAGTGCATATTCGAAAAGGCTGAAGAACCTTTTTCTCTGCTGTAGACCTTTGTCATTACTGTGTTTGTAGAGATGCTTCCCTTGAACACCCTCTTAGTTTATCTTTCCCTACATTATGATTATAGCCACAGTTTCAGTCTCATTTCTGTGCATTTTAATGGGTGGCATGGTGGCACAGTGGTTAGCACTGCTGCCTCACAGCGCCAGAGACCTGGGTTCAATTCCCGCCTCAGGCGACTGACTGTGTGGAGTTTGCACATTCTCCCCGTATCTGCGTTGGTTTCCTCCGTGTGCTCCGGTTTCCTCCCACATCTCCAAAGATGTGCAGGCCAGGTGAATTGGCCATGCTAAATTGCCCATAGTGTTAGGTAAGGGGTAGATGTAGGGGTATGGGTGGGTTGCGCTTCGGCGGGGCGGTGTGGACTTGTTGGGCCAAAGGGCCTGTTTCCACACTGTAAGTAATCTAATCTAATCTAATGAGATGTTTACAACCATTGAAGAGAAGAGATTGTGGCTAGTAGTTTAGTCCATGAAAAAATGATGTAGAATAAAATCTGTTCTGTCGCCCTGGGCCAAGGTTCCAGGATACTCAGTAGGGAGATAACAATCCAGAAGGGAGTGAGGGAGTGTGTGGTATTGTGTGAGTTACAGATTGGAGACAGCAACGTCAAGCACTTTAAGAAATCATGTGACCCTTTTGCAAACTGTGTTTCAGAAAATCATGCTTTTGTTCTGAAGCTTAAGTAGGAATGAGTTTTCATTTTGCTTTTGGTGACTTAGAGAGAGAGCAACGAACTGGAAGTGAAGTATCCAGTGAATGTGTAGAAATTCAGAGAAATGAAAATATTTTCAGGTGTGCCAGCCTGAGCAAATAACCTCAGTGATGAGATAGTTATACATCGTCACCTTCAAAGAGATTTTAATGTTTGCAAGAATATTGCTGTGTGATACACAGGTGTGTGACTTATATACATTTTAATTTCATTAATTTTAGATATTTGGATTTTGAACTTGTAGGATAATAGTTTGAGGGTGGCTGAAGGAGCTTAATGATCCACTTATAGGTTTTCTGTGGCCATGTGATTTCCTTCTGAAAAACAGAATGAGAGAGAGAAAATATTCCTTGCGTTTGTTTCGATTGAGATCCTTTTTACAAACACGTCAAGTAAATGATTGAGCTTCCTATAGTAATTAGGTTTTCAGTTTAGAAGGTGAGAAATTGAATTTGTTGCCTTTCAATTCAGCAAAGCCCTCAGAACTTGGTAGAATCTTGGGGATTTAAATTTGATAGTTTGGAAAGGCAAGGACTGATTCGGGACAGTCAGCATGGCTTTGTGCATGGGAAATCATGTCTCCCAAACTTGACTGAGTTCTTGAAGAGGTAACAAAGAGGATTGATGAGGGCAGAGCAGTGGACATGATCTATGTGAACGTCGATAAGGTTCCCCAGGGGAGACTGGTTAGCAAGGTTAGATCTCATGGAATACAGGGAGAACGAGCCATTTGGATACAGAACTGGCTCGAAGGTAGAAGACAGAAGATGGTAGAGGGTTGCTTTTCAGACTGGAGGCCTGTGACCAATGGAATGCCACAAGGATTGGTTCTGGGTTCTCTACTTTTCGTTATTTATATAAATGATTTGGATGTGAACATAGGAGGTCTAGTTAGTAAGTTTGCAGATGACCCAAGATTGGAGGTGTATTGGACAGTGAAGAAGGTTATCTAAGATTACATCAGGATCTTGATCAATGAGCCAATTGGCTGATGATTAGCAGATGGAGTTTAATTTAGATAAATGTGAAGTGCTGCATTTTGGGAAAGCAAATCAGAGCACGACCGATACACTTAATGGCAAGGTCCTCGGGAGTGATGCTGAACAGAACTTGGAGTGCAGGTTCATAGCTCCTTGAATGTAGAGTTACAGACAGATAGGATAGTGAAGAAGGCATTTGGTATGCTTTCCTTTATTGGTCAGAGTATTGAGCGTAGGAATTGGGATGTCATGTTGTGGCTGGACAGGATGTCGGTTTGGCCAATTTTGTAATATTGCAATTCTGGGTCTCCTTCCTGTCAGAAGGATGTTGTGAAACTTGAAACGGTTCAGAAAAGATTTACAAGGATGTTGCCAGGGTTGGAGGACTTGAGCTGTAGGGAGAGGCTGAATAGGCCAGAGCTGTTTTCCATGGAGCGTTGGGGGTTGAGGGGTGACCTTATAGAGGTTTACAAAATCATGAAACGTGTGGATAGGATAAACAGACAAAATCTTTTCCCGAGGGTGGGGCTGTCCACAACTTGAGGGCACAGATTTAGGGTGAGAGGGGAAAGATATGAAAGAGACCTAAGGGGCAAACTTTTCACGCAGAGGGTGGTACGTGTATGGAATGAGCTGCCAGACAAAGTGGTAGAGGCTGGTACAATTGCAACATTTAAAAGGCATCTGGAAGGGTATATGGATTGGAAGGGTTTGGAGGGATATGGAGCATGTGCTGGCAAATGGGGCTAGATTAGGTTAGGATATCTGGTCGGCATGGACAAATTGGACCAAAGGGTCTGTTTCTGAGTTGCACAATTCTGTGACTCGGTAACTCTAAGTCGTGACTGAAGCTGGATCTGAAAAACAGTTGTCCCTGAGAAAGGAAGATAGATTAACACTGTTGGGAAACTGCTTTCCTCTGTGTAATATGTTCAGTTTAAAAGTTACAAATAAGTCTTTGATAAGAACCACTGCAGGGAATGTTTGAAGCTGAGAAAGTCTAAGCTCAGTTGAGTGAAAACTCAAGGAGAGGCTATATGTGAACAATCTCAGTACTTGGTCATGTGTCACAGAGAAGAGAATTTTCTCTAACATTTCAGTGTTTAATAGGATGCTACTGGGATGAATAGGATTGCTTTCAGAATATAGACAGTCAGTCTCTGTCAATTCAGATTTGTCTTTTGTTTATTTCAGGAGAAAACATCACAGAAGAGAAAGTAGGAAATGCACTTAACTGGAACTCGGTGTTAGTTGGTAAAATTACTCAGCAAAAAGTATTCTCAACAAAATGGTCACCTTGTCATCAACTGTTGAAGTGTTACAGGAATAATGATTGCAATGGCCCTTTACCGTATCCAAGTTGGAGAGAAGTGCTGGACACTGCTAACCCTGGTAAAGCTCAGATAAGTTCCTTGGACCTGATTTGCATGTTATGATTTGAATTTCTGTAATGAGAAAATATCAAGGAGAGTGACTGGTGCTTAGTGGAAGTGTTTTGTCGGCTGGTTGGAGAACCAGGGAGAGTCCTGTATCACCACTTTTAGGAAAGGCCCATCTCATTAAGCACCACTCTGACTGACTGCACAGTGATGAGACTTCCAGAACAAGGGATGTAGGCCACAGGGGAATGATAGATGGAGTGAGGGAACTCCTGTCCCAACTGAGAGTTGCTGACAATACAGAGACCACCAGTTTTATTAAACAACATCAATAGTGTGGAGGTCACTCCTGAACCCAGGTAACAAGTGAGTAATGTGGAGAGGGAGTTTATGTTCTGGGAATCAGAATGACTCCTGTCTGACCCTCGAACTGCAAACTGACTCTCATTTGTCTGTACACATCAGTAAGGAGTGAGGGCAGGGGAAGTCTCTCTATAAAACCTCTCTTCCAATAATGAGCTCCCTCCATCAGGCACTGAGTATACTTAAATGAGGAAGCAGGCAGGCAATCTCACATGAACGTGACCAGAAACATCCCTGTAAATAATTAATATATTATTTCTCAAGCACCTAATACAGCTTTTAAAAAGTGTCAGTTTGAGCTGGGGAGCTGAACCTGCCACATCCTTTCCTCTTCCTCAATCCTCAAATGCAGGAGAACGCCCTTTGGCCAATTTCAAGCACAATCTCTCTGATTTAATTACAAACAAAGAGTTAATACATTGTCCTTCCTGTAGCTGATAACATTTATTACCTTAACATCCAGTCCACTTTGGCAGCATCTCGGTGAGACCCTGCACACACTGTCGATGCACTAATCACATGATCACTGGCCAAGATGTTCATTTTGATGACATCACACTGACCAGTCGGAGCGTGCCCTGTACACCACAAATTGATTGACATCATCCGTTTTAACAATCTTATGATGTGATGGATCCTGGGAGTCAGCTACCAGAGAAACCGGCTCCCTGTCAAACCCATCAATACTTCACAAACTTCATCAATGAAACCTCACCCTTCCCATCTGAACCTTTCCGTCTCTCCAGTCCTCATCCTCCTGGTACATCTCCACTCTGTGTGTCACCCTTGTGTCCATGACTAAGGTCAGGACAGGGAGCCTGGGAACAAGGCTTTGTCTGTCCGTTGGGGGAGGGGGATGGAGTCAGCTGGTGCTCACTGTGGACATAGGCAGCAAGAACTGGATTACAATCCATTTCCTGAAAGTGCCGGAAAAGTCTATCTTCACAGTTACCTTAAGAACCACATTGCACACACTCTAGTTTAATAACTTTTGTGTGTCCAGGGAGAGGATTAAGGTGTGGGCTTGACTATGGTGGATCAGAATGTATGACCATCCAATAATCATTTGAATTGAATATAGAAGCTGCTGGGTGGAAGGTGAGGAAAACAGGAATCACGTGGTGTGGCTGGGTCAGAGGGAAAGGCGTGTGGGTAGAATTGTGTGAAACTGATCAAACACAGTCGAAACTATGTCACTCAAAGTGTGGGAATCCTCAGCTGAAGAAAAGGGTAGACAAATTTAAAAATCTAACATTGAAAATCTAAACAAGAGTGATGGAGATGGAGATACTGGGAGAATAGTGTCGTCTTTCCAGGAAGGTGGTAGTGAGGAAGTGTCATCAAGATAGCTGTGGGAGTCAGATAGCAAAGAATGGAAATTGGATAACTTTCTCCCAGATTCCAGTTCGCATGCCCTGTGTCCACTGGGAGCTTGTCCTATTGGGAGTGAAGGGAACGTTTTCAGTCTCCACTCATGGTCACTGTGCTGCTGTTACATGGAGCGAGGGTGAGGAATGTTGATGTATGGAATGTTGGGGCTCCTCATTCAGGAACCGGACTGAAGGTTCACTTTAGGTTCTCCTGTCGATTAAATGGTATTCAGACGGAGTGGCCATCTGCTCCAGGAATGCTCATCTGCAGAGAAATGGGAATGTTCCCGTTGGTCAGTGAGACTGTCCTCTGCTCTGGGCTGAGGAGAAAGAGATCAATATTTGTCCCACACACTCACTCAGAAATGGGATGGGATCTGAGGGCAGTGAGGAGGGATTTGGGTAGAATTGCTGCTGCCATCACACACACACATACAATCTCCCCCACACATGCATCCCCACGTACCCATTCCCAGTCACTCATAATCTCACACACACACACAGACACACACACACACACACAGACACACACACACACACACACACCCCCTCAGGTACTACCCACCTACAAACACATTTCCTCCACACACTCACACAAATGTATACCTTCCCCACACAGACATTCTCCCCAACACTAATTTCCCAGATACATGAACCTATAAGACCATAAAACATAGGAGTGGAAGGAAGGCCATTCGGCCCATCAAGTCCACTCCGCCCTTCAATCGTGGTTGATGGGCATTTCAACTCCACTTACCCGCATTCTCCCTGTAGCCCTTAATTCCTTGTGACATCAAGAATCTATCAATCTCTGCCTTGAAGACATTGAGCGTCCCAGCCTCCACTGCACTCTGCGGCAATGAATTCCACAGGCCCACCACTCTCTGGCTGAAGAAATATCTCCGCATTTCTGTTCTGAATTTACCCTCTCTAATTCTAAGGCTGTGTCCACGGGTCCTAGTCTCCTCGCTTAACAGAAACAATTTCCTAGTGTCCACCCTTTCCAAGCCATGTATCTATCTCCCAAGTACATCCCTTCCACAAATATCCCACCACAAACACAGCCTCTCACACATTCCTTCACACATGCTCCCTGCATATACATCTCCCAAGGCTCCCTCACACACAAACCCCTACACATATCGTGCCACAAACAAATGTTCCTCAAGCACACTTTTCCCCACATACATCCCTCCACAAGCACACATATATACTAATTGCACAGATACACATGCCCCAATCCACACTTGCGCATAAGCCCCAAAAGCGCACTCACACAAAAATGTCCCCAATACACATCCCTCCCTCCACACATCTCACCCCATGCGCACAGTCCCCTCACACATACATTTCTTCCCAGACACCTCACCTGCACACAGATTTCCCTGACACACACACACATGTGATGCGGTGAGGCATGACTTAGGATGCGTGGCTTGGAAAAGTAGGCTTCAAGGGAAGGGCGCAATTGATACTTTTCGTCAGTATTCACTCAGGAACAGCACATGTTGCCGATGTGAATACTGAGTCACAATTAATTAGAATGGATGGCTTTGAGGTATGTAGGGAAGAGGTGTTGGAAATTCTGGAAAGGGTGAAAATAGATAAGTCCCCTGGGCCTGATGGCATTTATCCTAGGATTCTCTGGGAAGCAAGGGAGGAGATTGCAGAGCCAATGGCCTTGCTTTTTATGTCCTCGTTGTCTACAGGAATAGTGCCAGAAGACTGGAGGGTAACAAATGTGGTTCCCTTGTTCAAGATGGGGAGTAGGGATAACCCTAGTAACTATAGGCCGGTGAGTCTCACTTCTGTATTGGGCAAAGTCTTAGAGAGAATTGTAAGGGATAGGATTTATGAACATCTGGATAGGAATAATGTGATCAAGGATAGTCAGCATGGTTTTGTGAAGGGCAGGTCGTGCCTCACAAACCTTATTGAATTCTTTGAGAAGGTGACTAACGAGGTGGACGGGGGTAAAGCGGTGTATATAGATTTTAGTAAGGCGTTTGATAAGATTCCCCATGGTAGGCTACTGCAAAAACTACGGAGGTATGGCATTGAGGGTGCGTTAGAGGTTTGGATTAGGAATTGGCTGGCTGGAAGAAGACAGAGGGTAGTAGTTGATGGTAAAGGTTCATCTTGGAGTGCAGTTACTAGCGGTGTTCCGCAAGGATCTGTTTTGGGACCATTGCTGTTTGTCACTTTTTTATAAATGACCTGGAGCAAGTTTGCGGATGATATGAAAGTCGGTGGAATTGTTGACAGTGAGGAAGGATGTGGCAGGTTATAGTGGGATATAGATAAGCTGCAGAGCTGGGCAGAAAGGTGGCAAATGGAGTTCAATGTGGGTAAGTGTGAAGTGATTCATTTTGGTAAGAGTAACAAGAAGATGGGGTACTGGGCTAATGGTTGGTTACTTGGTACTGTGGATGAGCAGAGGGATCTTGGTGTCCATGTACACAGATCTCTGAAAGTTGCCACCCAGGTAAATAGTGCGGTGAAGAAGGCATATGGCGTACTGGCTTTTATTGGTAGAGGAATTGAGTTCGGGAGTCCTGAGGTCATGTTGCAGTTGTATAAGACTCTGGTGCGGCCGCATCTGGAGTATTGTGTGCAGTTTTGGTCGCCATACTATAGGAAGGATGTGGAGGCACTGGAACGGGTGCAGAGGAGGTTTACCAGGATGTTGCCTGGTATGGTAGGAAGATCGTATGAGGAAAGGCTGAGGCACTTGGGGTTGTTTTCATTGGAGAAAAGAAGGTTTAGGGGTGACTTGATAGAGGTGTACAAGATGATTAGGGGGTTAGATAGGGTTGACCATGAGAACCTTTTTCCGCGTATGGAGTCAGCTATTATGAGGGGGCATAGCTTTAAATTAAGGGGTGGTAGGTATAGGACAGATGTTAGGGGTAGATTCTTTATTCAGCGAGTCGTGAGTTCATGGAATGCCCTGTCAGTAGCAGTGGTGGACTCTCCCTCTTTATGGGCATTTAAACGGGCATTGGATAGGCATATGGAGAATAGTGGGCTCGTGTAGGTTAGGTGGGCTTGGAACGGCGCAACATTGAGGACTAAAGGGCCTGTACTGCGCTGTATTTTTCTATGTTCTATGTTCTATGTCCCACAGACACACCTGAACACACACTGCCACATACATCCCCAAAACACTCTCCCCAAACACCCCAAACACACACTCATATATAGCATACACTTCATTTTCACACACAGACATAACTCCTATGCACATCTCCCACACCCCCCAACATTCACATCACAACTCTTCTCCTATAACCTTCCCACACAAACTCTACCCCACATTTTAAAATCCCCACTCTCCCACAAGCGCATCACCCCATGCACAGATATCCCCACACACACATCTTTGCCCATATATATTCCACATAACTCTCTCCCACTCCCTGTCCTCAGTGACTCTTTCTTTGCTTTTTCCTCCTTGTCTCTGTGATTGTGAATGTGGATATAGCGAGTCCCTGGCTGGAAGTGTCTGAGGATCTGAAAATGGGCCTGGTACCAGAGGAGTCTCTCTGACACTGGGAAGAGGCTTATTTACTGTATCTGTCCCTCTGCTCTGGGTTCAGAAGGATTCACATCTGGGAGACCTTACTGGGAGGTGGAGGTGGTGGAGAACTGGGATTGGATTCTTGGAGTAGCCTCAGAGTCTGTGGAGAGGAAGAGATGGTTCAGTCGGAACCTGGAGAATAGATTCTGGACGATTCGATGTTTTGAGAATCAGTTTAACATAAACTCCTCCTCTCCATCCTCTCTTCCTGTTAGTCAGATCCCCAGGAAGGTGGGAGTTTATCTCAGTTATGAATCTGGGACAGTTTCATTTTGCAACGCCCAAACAAGTCCCATCTCCACACCTTCAATGGGAATAAATTCACTGGGAAACTTTATCCTTTCTTCAGGACTTGGGATGTAAACAATTTTCTGAGAATCTGCTCTGTTTCAGATCCGGATCTGGAAAAAGCCTCAGGGTCACATTATCCCTGACCTCACAATGTCCTTATCCTATGTTCAAGGTCAGGGTCAGAGGTCAAGGTTTCAGGATTAGAAAGCACCATTGACAGTAAATTGTCATTAAATGTCATTGCATTTCTAGATTATACTTTGTAAATCTCAACCAGACTTTAAATAAAATAAGGTTGGGCTATAAATTAGAGCATTTCTCTTGTGTTATAATAAAACTAATGTTTCCCATTTTGCCTCTGCTTCACCCATCCCCCATATATTTTGTTGGTAATCAATCAGTGATGGTGATAGTGTTGTCTGTCAGGGAGTTGGTTTGATACCCATTTCTCAGAGATGGTCATCGTCTGGCACTTGTTTTCTGTGGCCATTACTGATGATACCAACTGACCTGTCCCTGCACTCTGTGCCCTCACACAGGAAGAGGATGTAAAATGTAACGCCTGTAAGTGACATGAGACTTTGAAATAGATTTTTAAAAGGCTCAAGACTGGAATGAGGAAATTGCTTCCTTGCCACCCAGATTAACAAGATCAACACTTTAAGACTAACAACGTCCAATTCACAGCCAGCAGTTAAATAAAAATCACAGTCCGTTTTCTTGTGTGGATTTAAGTACATGCTGATTTCTCCTGTTTTATTGGTTTATTATTTCTGATTTCAGATTGGGAGAACATTTCTAAGCATAAAGGTAAGATCCTCATGTGATAACAAGGGATTTTATCTCTTGATCACCTTCTCTTGTCACTCTCCAGTAAGAACTTGGATCCTTCAGGGTAATTTTCTGGGTGCATGTTGCTACTTCAGTGTCTCAATCACCAGCAGCACCTACTGGGAAATAGCAGGGACACTGCCCACAGTTTTCCATCTATCGATGGGAATGAATGGCAGATAAAGAGCAGCATGGATGCAGTTTCCAATCTGCATGATTATGCAAGCTTTCAAATTGAAGAATGTCTGATTTTTAATGGGTATCATGAATATCGTACAGTCTCTGTCTCTTTCATTCTTTCCACTCCGTGACCCCGGGTCTGTTGCTGATTTAATTTAGCCTGAGGATGTTGCAGAAGCTCCTTGAGGTATTGTTCATGGTCCAGTCATCTTTAGCTGTATTTTATTTTTGCAATGTGTACATTTGTTATCTATTCTTTTATTGTCTTTGAGGAGGTAGTGTTGGGCGACTTGGTGGAGTCCACATGGTGTTGGTGTTCCCATAAAGCTGTTGGGATGAATTTCCAGAATGTTAAGCCAACAATAGTGAAGGAACAGCAGTATAGTCCCAATTCAGGATGGTGTGGGAGTTTGAAGGGGCCTTGAAGAGTGGTGATGACCCCACGCGTCTGATTCCAATATCTTCCTCGGTGGTGGTTTAGCAGGAAATCAAATGGACACATGATGGATGGAAAGCTGCAAGGTTTGGGGATTAAAGTAGGGGAACAGGACTGATTGCCAACTGTGTGTAAAGCCATTCATTGACTTGTTGGCTAAATAACCACCATCAATGCTATTGTGACTTTTATAAGGTGCTGTAGAAGGAAGCTCAGTAAGTGCCTCCAGTGCATCTAGTAAATGGTACACACTGCTCCCAGAGTCCAAACAGCAGTGTGCACCAGAGAGGGCTCATCGTCAGAGGCCCAGTGACCTAACAATATCAGAGCAGCAAAGGTGTCAAAGACTGTGTCTCTGCAGGAAGATGGTCACTGTATCATGCACTAAGATGAATGAGGAGCTGCACCCATATATCCCCAAATCTATAGTTTGATGTATTATTGTCACATGTACTGAGATACAGTGAATAGTATTGTTTTGCATGCTATCCAGACTAAGTACATCAGGATAATAGAACAGAATACAGTGTTGCAGCTGTGGAGAAAGATCAACTCTAATATGATAGGTTTGTACATAAATCTGGTCACAGCCGGAAGAAGCTGTTCTTGAATCTGTTTGCACGTGTTTTCAAAGTTATGTAATTTCTGCCCAACGAGCAGGGTGAAAGAGAATGGTACTCCATTTTAATTCTGGTTCAGGATCACACCATGGATTGTTGGAGACATATACAGGATCTCCCATTCTGGGATTCATCACTGAGTCAAGAAGGCCACCATAGATACACTGAAGAGAGCCAGCCGTTACCTTTGGGTTTCCAATCTCAATGATCAGTGTGAGAAGTTTATAGGAATCGGGTTCATCGCTGGATTCTCCCATGTGTTGGAGATCCTTACAGCGAAGAGGGTTACCTCAGATTACAACAGGATCTTGACCAGATGGGCCAATGAGCTGAGAAGTGGCAGATGGAGTTTGATTCAGATAAATGCGAGGTGCTGCATTTTGGGAAAGCAAATCTTAGCAGGACTTATATACTTAATGGTAAGGTCCTAGGGAGTGTTGCTGAACAAAAAGACCTTGGAGTGCAGGTTCATAGCTCCTTGAAAGTGGAGTCGCAGGTAGATAGAATAGTGAAGAAGGCGTTTGGAATGTTTTCTTTTATTGGTCAGAGTATTGAGTACAGGAGTTGAGAGGTCATGTTGCGGCTGTACAGGATGTTGGTTAGGCCACTATTGGAATATTGCGTGCAATTCTGGTCTCCTTTCTATCAGAAAGATGTTGTGAAACTTAAAAGGGTTCAGAAAAGATTTACAAGGATGTTGCCAGGGTTGGAGAATTTGAGCAAAGGGGGAGGCTGAACAGGCTGGGGCTGTTTTCCCTGGAATGTCGGAGGCTGAGGGGTGACCTCATAGACGTTCAGAAAATTATGAGGGGCATGGATAGGATAAATAGATAAAGTCTTTTCCCTGGGGTCGGGGAGTCCAGAACTAGAGGTTTAGGGTGAGAGGGGAAAGATATAAAAGAGACCTAAGGGGCAACTTTTTCACACAGAGGGTGCTAAGTGTATGGAATGAGCTGCCAGAGGATGTGGTGGAGGCTGGTACAATTGCACATTTAAGAGGTATTTGGATGGGTTTATGAATAGGAAAGGTTTGGAGGGCTATGGGCTGGGTGCTGACTCTTGGGACTTCATTGGGTTGGGATATCTGGTCAGCATGGATGGGTTGGACCGAAGGGTCTGTTTCCATGCTGTACATCTCTATGACTCTGTGTCTCTAAAAGAAAGAAGAACTTAGAATAAGTTAACTATTGGAAAATGTAACCGTCTGATATAGTAACTATTACTAAATAACTGTTCCAATACAGTACCATCCCAGAAACACCGCCCTTAGCAGAAAGGTCAATTCAAACACAGGCAGGAGAGAACAAGATCCAGAGAGAGATTTCAAAGAAAGTCCGAGGAATGAAGCTTGGAAATCTCCTGGATTTTGTGACTGCTATGGCTAAAACAAACTGGAAAACATGCCTGATCTGGGAGAAGTGGCCACTCCCCTTCTATTGTTAACCGAGACTCTTCGGTACCTCTGCCTTTCGGACTTTTCTTCGAAGAAACCAAGGACAAAATAACCGTTTTTAAAGTGATAGCATCGTCACAATAGGCCCCAGGTTTTCCGCTGCTTGCTGTTTGAATGCTGAGGCCCTGAATCAGGGACTGAGCGCAAGAAGGCAACTGCTCAAAATGTTGACAAAAACTTTGGATGGCACAGATGGTTCAACAACATTTTTAAATTAGATTAGATTAGATTACTTACAGTGTGGAAACAGGCTCTTCGGCCCAACATGTCCACACCGACCCTCCGAAGAGCAACCCACCCAGACCCATTCCCCTACATTTACCCCTACACCTAACACTACCACCAATTTCGCACAGCCAATTCACCTAACCTGCACATCTTTGGACTGTGGGAGGAAACTGGAGCATCTGGAGGAAACCTACGTAGACACGGGGAGAATGTGTAAACTCCACACAGACAGTTGCCTGAGGCGGGAATTGAATCCGGGTCCCTGGCGCTGTGAGGCAGCAGTGCTAACTAGTCATTGATTCATGAAACAAAAAGCAGATGGTTGAATGAATCTCCATTGATTCTGATATGTACAAAAGTACAAAAGGGTTTCCTGTAAGCACAGAGATCTGTTGAAGTTTTATTACACATTGCATGGACTGGTGTCATGGGATCAGGGGAGAAGCAGACTTACAAGGAAATTGCAAAGTGTAATAGTGAAGCTTTGTGTTTTGACAAAACTGCTCAGATATTAGCATGTGTCGTGTCTTATTTGTATTGAATGAAGTCTGACCACTGACACGAATAAGGGTCATCACTTTGAATTCTGTCAGCAATTGAGAAAGGGGTACACAGTGGGGCTTGACTCCCTGAATCATGAATTCCAACAACACACCAAGATGAATATCATTTACTCTTGAAGCACCATCACCCTGGTGTAAATTACTCTGTGGTCTGCCTGCATTTGTCAATCTTTCAGGACAAACAGCTGTCAATAACTGTGTATTGTGGGTTTGTACATTCCAAGCTGCTGGATGACACGCTGGGAGCTCGGAATATCCATTGTAACGCTCAATGAAGAAACACCACAGTCTAATGGCCTCCCACCAAAGTTTTGTTTTAATCAACCTTTTCAAAGATGTTATTGTACACCTCCTGAATAAGTGGAACTTGAAACCAGACCTTCTGGCTCAGAGGTAGGGACACTACTACTATGTCACATGAGGCTGGATCCCATGTCAAATCCCTCAAGTTTTCTGCACCAGACAATGTTTCACATGAAATATAAATGTGTACTGTAAATATCAACTCAAACTGTAAATGTACAGAGGCACCTCAGAGTGGGACACTGCAGTCACAAGGGAACTCCATGCACCATTACGTTCTAACTGCTCCGTTATTTGTTTTAATGGAGTTCGTGAACAGAGTGTTTATTTTGAAAATAAAACTGTATTTTATCATGAACCAACCTGCTATCTGGATTTCTGCTTCTTGTTCTTCTTTCAACAGCTTGTTCTGTAGGAGACACTTGAAGCTGTTTGTTGCATCTTTTGTTACAGCGACACTGCTCTGGACATTGACAAGGCCATTTGAGTCACGTCGGTAGTTTATTTCCGACTGTGCCGTTAGGTTCTGGCCATTCCCACCAGTCCATGATATCTGGGGCTGTGGGAACCATCCATTAGATTCACACATAAGCTGAATTCCATTTTTACGGTAACCATCGATCTGGATCCAGTGCTCACGGCCCAGTGCTACAACAATCAATAAACACTCGTTTAAACAGCTTCGAAACAAATTTTAACCCACATGTGAGTTCAGTTACTGTTATTGAAGGATAAAATAGTCTTAGTATTTCTGTGACATGAGAATAGGAAATGACCTCAAAATATATTTTTATTGACTGACTTGGTAATTAAAGTAAAGGGAATCCAAATGCCTCTGAGAGACAGTAAGAGGAGGGGTTGGGCTGATAAGAGACCATAAAGGGATCTGTAACAAAACCGGAAATCGCTGGCGAAACTCAGCAGGTCTGGCAGCATCTGTGGACAGAAAGCAGAGTTAACGTTTCGAGTCTGATGACTCTTCATCAGAACTTTGTTTCAAATCTCCCCCATCTGCAGTTCTTTGTTTTATAATAAAGGGATCTGTGCCTGGAAGCAGGAGTTGTGACTGAGTTATTTTCTGAGTATTATGTTTTAGTCTTTGACAAAGTAGAAGATCCTGATGAATCATAGAGAGAGAGGAGAGGTGGTACAGACATTGGCTGAGCTAAAACTTAATAAAAGGAAAACTATTCAATAGGCTGGCTAAACTTCAGCTGGTAATTCACTGTGACCAGATGGAATACATCCAAAATTACTGAGGGACGTAAAGGTGGGAATTACAGAGGTGCCGCCAAATTCCTCCAATTCAGCTCAGCTATAAACATGATTCCAGAGGAGTTGGAGATGTGCAAATGCTATACGGCTCTTTAAAAATGTGTGAAAAGGCGAACTCAACAGCTAGAGGTCAGTCTATTTATTTTGTGACAAGAAAGTTTTTGGAATTGATAATCTGGGACAAAATTAACAGTTACTTCGACAACTATGGATCATTTAGGAAAACCAGCTGTATTTTTAAATGAAATCAGGATTTAACTTCATCACGTCATCGAAATAATTCATGAAGAGAGCCCTGATGAGGGCATTACAATTGGAATCCTCTATATGGACCTTCATAAGAACTGTGAGTAGTTCAAAGTTCACTTTGACCGAGTATTGCTTCTCCAGCACTCTAACACAGATATTTGAAAGTGTCTCAAATGTTGGTCTGTTTCTAAAACTGAGGCAAGTTTTGCACTTGGCATTTAAGTTAACGTTATCCTTAATTGATCGGCTCTTCCCAATCAGAGGTACATGAGCACGAGGCAGCCACACAGTGATGAGGGGACTGGTTAGGCCTGATAAACAGGAGCTGATTCATGTCTCTGAAATTCTATATACTGGATTCGTGGTGCTGGAAGAGCACAGCAGTTCAGGCAGCATCCAACGAGCAGCGAAATCGACGTTTCGGGCAAAGTCCTATTAGTGCACAAAGTTGGTTGAACATAGCTTCAGGGAACTTCACTTCGAAGATTTCTCACAGTGATGTACAAGGCACCATTCGGATATTTGAAACTAAAACAAGGAGTGGCCTGAGACAGCCACCAAATAACAGTATGACCCAAGAGCTGAGGTCTGGAGTCACTAATGTAGCCAGCAGGTTGGTGATTGGTTGGGAGTTTATTTTCCTCTAAAGTTAGAGCAGTCATTTAAATTATGGCCATTGTAACTGAAGCACTGCATTACATTTATAGTTTGATAAATTAATATCATTCAGTGATGTATGAGTGTTACCGAAATACAACATGATGGAGACAGCAAGATGGCTGTGGTGCAGCTGTAACAAGCACCAAGGTGATCCACAGCAACCACATCTGCAGGAAGGGCCTACAGCTCAAGGAACGTAGCCTCAGAGGTGATGGGCTGAAGGTGAAACTTCAAACTCTGCAATGGATCAGGGAGGAAGAATGGAACTTTGACACTGCCCCAGGAAGCAGCCATATCTCATTAGTCAGATACTTCAGGTCTGGTGCATGGTGAGGGACAGAATGATGAAAGGGTGGGAAATGAGGCAGTTTTATCATCCCGAAGGTAACAGAGGAGGAGAAGGAGCCTCAGCCCATGCGCCTGTCCAACAGCTTCGGAGATTGTTACAGGGGCTTCAGGAAGGGTGAGGAAACTGATGACAACACCCAGGATGACAGTACCATCCAGTGGGGGCAGAGTGAGATACGATTAATTCATGATCACATTTCAAAGGATTCTCTAGATAAGAGTGATCGTAACATTACAGAATTTCACACTTAGATTGCGAGTGAAAAGCTAGAGTCTTATATGTTAAGGCATTTACAAAGGAATGAAGAGAGAACGGGCTGAAGTAGACCATATGCCTCTAATTAAGGTAATTATAGGCATCATCAAATTGAATACAATGTTCCAATGATTCATGAGAGGACTGAAGATCAAAGACATTTTCGAATTCAGCAAAAGATAACTGTCAAGAAGATTTCATTTCCAAGAAAAAAACTGCAAGAAATACAAAAACAGAGAGTAAGAACTTCTATAAATTTACATTGTAAGGCAGCACTTCTAATTGTCAATGTAGCCTGGTGTTCATGCCATTCCAATCACAGGGGAAGGAATCCTTTCCATAATGGAACACAGGCTTGGCCAGGCATGACTGTCCTTGAGCATCCAACTTGGGGATCAAGGGGTAGGAATTTGGGAAACATCTTTCCATCCCATATTAAAAGGGAAGGGTGGGAGGCAGGAAGTGCTGTTGTGATTTGGCTAATTCACCTATTTTGTTGCAGCCATTTTCTAATGAGGAATGTCAACATTCCATGCTACTTTCTGCAAAGTCTGTAAGGATTTGTTTTGCACTTAGATTAGATTACTTACATTAGATTACTTATAGTGCGGAAACAGGCCCTTCAGCCCAACAAGTCCACACCAACCCGCCGAAGCACAACCCACCCAGACCCATTCCCCTACATTTACCCCTTCACCTAACACTACGGGCAATTTAGCATGGTCAATTCCCCTAATCTGCATATTTTTGAACTGTGGGAGGAAACCGGAGCACCTGGAGGAAACCCACGCAGACACGGGGAGAATGTGCAAACTCCACACAGTCAGTCGCCTGAGGTAGGAATTGAACCCAGGTCTCTGGCAATGTGAGGCAGGAGTGCCAACCACTGTGCCACCATGCCACCCACTTCCTGTATTACTTATAGATAATTTAACAGTAAAGAATATTTTCAAAATAAAAAAAGTCAAAAGAACTTTTGGTTACCTCAGCTTTTATGCAGTTACCCGATCAGTTTTATGCAGGCATACCTTCCCCTGTTACAGGAATAGCAGAACTTACAGATTTGCCTTGGGACACTTCACCTTGAAACAGTTCAGTCCTTTTCCTGTAGGCCTGATGTTGAGCAGCGGTGTCATCTTGACCGTTTCTGTACCCGTGAACTGGTAACCGAATGTCTGATTTAAACCAGCGCACCACCATGTTGTTGACAAATACCTGAGGCACGAGGTAACACTCCAGGACAGCATCTTCCCCCACAATGGCTACCACAGGATGGCTTGGGCCACTCACTCGGAATTCACCGACAGAGTTAATGTCTCATTAAACTGCTCCAATTTTCAAACATGTCAGTGATTAAACTTCAAAATCACCTTGTTATTAGACTCGATTTTTCATCAAACAGTTATGAGCAAAACTCTTAATTTATTAGCCTCTTTACCTGCACATGTGATCACATTTACCTGAGTTTTTTTATCCTGTATTGCTATATTTATTTTCCTATATACCTGTATTTATTTCCATTTATACCCATATTTATTGTGCTCTTAAATTGTATTTGCTATTGAGTTACATAAAGCTATTGAGCAAAAAGATTTATTTTTCCAAATCATTGTTTTGTAAAACATTGGCATAATCGCTATGAAGAGCAGTTGTGTTGATTGGAACTCAGGCCCGTGTGATGTTATTGACTATGAGATCCCTGATTGAGGTTATTAACCTGAACCAATCAGGGAGCTCTGGCTGACAGATATACACTGGGGAGTTCGAGAGTCTCCTGACTTCAGGGACTAGAAGAAAAGAAACGGCAGATTCAGAAGGTCTCCTGATCCTCGCGACTGGCTGTGAGCTGACTGATCAAAGCCCAAATACAAAATATATGTAAATAAAGAGTGAATGAGAGTCATAGAGTCGTACAGCACAGAAACAGACCCTTCAGTTCAAACATTCCATACTGAACATAATCCCAAACTAAACTAACCCCACCTACCTGCTCCTGGCCCATCTCCCTCCAAACCTTTCCTATTCATGTATTTATCCAAATGTCTTTTAAATGTTGTAATTCTCCCAATGACCACCACTTCCACAGGAAGTTCATTCCATACCGAAACCACCATTTGAGTAAAACGTTTCCCCTCATGTCTTTCTTAAATCTCTCTCCTCTCACCTTGAAAATGTGCCCTCTAATCTTGAAATCCCCCATCCTTGGGAAAAGGCAACTATCTTTAACCTGATCTATATCCCTCATGATTTTATAAACTTCTTTAAGGTTTCCTCTCAACTTCCTAAGCTCCAGTGGAAAAAGCCCCAGCCTTTCTTTATAACTCAAACATTCTAAACCCAGCAACATTCAGCTGAATCCTCTCCAGCTTGAACATATCATTCTGATACATGGGCGACCAAAACTACATACAATATTCCAGAAGAGGCCTCACTAATATCCTGTACAACCTCAACATGATTCCCAACTCCTACACTCAAAGGACTGAGCAATGAAGGCAAGACATTTTAGATCCTGCCATCAACGACTCCATCCAGCATGTGGAAAGAATGCAGTATTTTTCAGGCAAACGACATTGGATTGGGTGAAACGCAATGAGTAATCTTTCTGATTGCTGCAGACATGCAGCATTTTCATTTATAAGGAACTTAACTTTCTCTGAGGCACCAGATGCTAAAACCTTTCAAGAGTTGACAGATCTTGTGAAGGAATATCCATGACCCAAACCTCCTGTACTTCTAAGATGCTATTGGCTGTGTTTGACTGTTTTCGAACCAGGGGAATCTGTATCAGGAGTTTTGACGAGGTTAAGATGTTTGGCAGAGGTATGTGATTTGGATTGACCTGTATGAGGTACCGAGAGACCTTTTAGAATGTGGGATTAATGATGTAAACTTGCAGAAGCGTCTCCTAGCTGAAGCCCAACTTGACTCTAAACAGGCACTACAGTGGCAATGTCATTAGAAAATGCAGCAAGTGGAATATGGGAATGACAGCACATCCCAATGGAACTGGACTCACTCACCCTTCTGAGCGAGTTTAGGGAACACCATTTGAGTGTAGGTAATTGTAGAGCCTCATGCAGGCCATATCCTGAGCAGAGAGACCTTAGGTCAACCCACAACAAAATCCACAACAGAGTCAAGCTTCAACAAAGTGGTGAAAATGCTCTTCAAGATCCAGTTCAGCAAGCTATTGTAGTCACTGCCCGTATGCTGACTCCAGGCAGCAAAGGAGTCCGACAAGGTCTGACTTACAAAAGAGAAATCATAAGCCGGTACCCAGGCGAGAGTCTGGAAAGTCCCTCTGCATGTGGATCGCATCAGTTACATTGTTTAGCAACATCCAAATCAGAACCAATTCAAATAAATGTTTGGTTAAATGGTCACCTGGTTCTCGTGCAGCTGTTTCAGTGATTGCTGAATCTTTCTTTAACATGATTCACTCTGACTCCAACCTTCAAGTTTGTGCAAGGCCTCATCCAGACCGAGAACATTCACTGGGAAACCATTACAGATTAACAGTACGGCTTGGCTCCGATCTCCTGTGAGAAGCAGTTGGTACAGTTGGTAATAAGAAGCTCAGGCCTAAACCCACTGGGGTGGAAGTGGCTGAGAAATGTTCACCTTGATTGGCTCAAAGTTTTTACTTTATGAAAATGGTGCCTGAGTGACATCCTAATTAAATACCCAGAAGTTTTTCAGGATGGGCCGGGGCCTAACAAAAAGGCTAAGACCACTTTCCCAGGAAGCAATTCTGCAAGGCCTGCCCAGTGCCATTTGCCTTCTGGGTAAAAGTAGAGGCAGAAATCAGGAGGCTGGAAAATGAAGGAATCATCAAACCAGTTCAATTTATGGAAGGGGCAGCATCAGCCGTACCATTTGGGAAACCTGAGGGCTTGGTTTGCCTTTCTGGTGATTTTGAGTAAACCACTTCTCACAGCTGGATAAATACTCAGCCCCTGACATCGAGGACTTAGGTGCAAAAGTGTCAGGGGGTGGCTGTCCTTTCTCAAAGCTGGACATGAGCCACGCCAATCTTCAATTACTACTGGATGAGGAGTCCCAGGTGTATGCTACAGTGAATACCCATAAAGGTTTATATCAATGTATAAGACTGCCATTTGGGGTATCATCAGCCTGCACTCCTTCCCAGAGGACCATGGTGAACATTTTACAAGGGCTACCCCAGGTTGCTAATAATCTGGATGACGTACTAATAACAGGGAAGACCAATAAAGAGCACCATCTGGACATAGTCTAAACATTTCTCCAAGGGTGATGTATACCTTAGAAGACAACAATATGTATTCCAAGTGCCCCAACTGACATACTTGGGCTACAGAGTGGACAAGACTGGGTTACACCTGTTGGAAGATAAAGTGAGGGTGATCAAAGGTGTCCCAGCTCCCACGTCTGTCCTGGAGCTTAGGCCTTTCCATGGGTTAGACCATAAGACCATGAGGCAAAGGAGCAGAAATTAGGCCATTCTGCCAATCGAGTCTGCTCTACCATTCAATCAAGGCTGATAAGTTCTCAACCTCATTCTCCCGTTTCTCCTCATAACCCTTGATCCACTTGATACTCAAAACCCTATCTATCTCTGTCTTAAATATACTCAATGACCTGGCTTCCACAGACCAACCAGATCTTATCCTCTACCTGTCTTCACCTACCCCTCTTCACCACATTGCCTCTGCCACCCTCTTTATCTGCAGCTCCCCCCTACACCCACCAGAGTCCACAAGAAAGGTTACACCTGAAACATCGACTTCTCCATTTCCTGATGCTGCCTGGCTTGCTGTGTTCTTCCAGACTCCTGCCTGTCCAAGCCTTCTGTGACAATGAATTCCATAGATTCACCGCTCTCTGGCTGAAGATGTTTCTCCTTATCTCTGTTCTAAAAGACTATGTCCTTGGGTCCTCGTCTCTCCTACCAATGGGGAAACAAATCCCAACATCTACTGTGTTCAGTCCATTCAATATTCTGTATGTTACAAATAGATCCTCCCCTCATCCTTCTGAACTCCTTCGAGTATAGATCCACAGTCCTCAAACATTCCTCATATATTAAGCTTTTCATTCCTGGGACCATTCTCGTGAACCTCCTCTGAACACACTCCAGGGCCAGTACATCCTTCCTGAGATATATAGCGCAAAATGCTCCAAATGTGGTCTGACCAGACCCTCACAGAAATACATCCCTGCTTTTGTATTCATGTCCTCTCAAAATAAATGCCATCATTACATTTGCCTTCCTAACTACTGACTCAACCTGCAAGTGTACCTTGAGAGAATCCTGGACTTGAACTCCCAAGTCTCTTTGTACTTCAGGCTTCTGAATTTTCTCCCCATTTAGAAAATAGTCCATACCTCTCTTCTTCCGACCAAAGTGCATGACCTCACACTTTCTCATATTGTATTCCATCTGCCACTTGTTTGCCCACTCTCCTCACCTGTCCAAATCCTTCCCCCCTCCTCAATGCTACCTGCCTCTCTACCTACCTTTGTATTATCTGCAAACTTTGTCAGAATGCCCTCAGTTCCTTCATCTAGATTGTTAATGTATAAAGTGAAAAGTTGTGGTCCCAACACTGAGCCTTGTGGAACACCACTGGTCACTGGCTGCCATCCTGAGAAGGATCGTTTTATCCCCACTCTCTGCTTCCTGCCAGACAGCCAAGCTTCTATCCATGCTGGCACCTTGCCTCTGACACCATGGAGCTGTATCTTACTCAGTAGCCTCCTGTGTGGCACCTTGTCAAAGGCCTTCTGAAGTCCAGGTAGATAAGTTACCATTGGTTCTCCTTGGTCTAACCTGCTAGTTACTTCCTCAAAGAATTCTAGAAGATTTGTCAGGTATGACTTCCCTTGATGAAACCATGCTGACTTTGTCTTATTTTACCAAACGCTTGCAAGTACTCAGAAATCTCATCCTTCATGATGGATTCCAGGATCTTCCCCATAACTGAGGTAAGGCTCATTGGTCTGTAATTTTCCCTCTTTTGCCTTACTCATTTTTTAAACAGGTGTGTAATGTTCAAGATTTTCCGGTCCTCTGGAATGCTCCCAGGTTCTAGCAATCCTGAAAGATCACCACTAACGCCTCCATTATTTCTTCATCTATCTCCCTTAGAACTGTGGGGTATAGTCCATCTGGTCCAGGTCATTTATCCACCTTCAGGCCGTTCAGTTATTCTAGCACCTTCTCCTTGTTGAATCCACCAAACCCAGCTCGGCCCCCTCGCTTTCTTGAATTTTTGGGATATTACTTGTGTCTTCCACCATGAAGATTGATGTGAAGTAATTATTCAGTTCCTGAACCATTTCCTTGTTCCCCACAATGATCTCACCAGCGTCAGGTTAGTGAATTATTACAGAAAATTCATCCATAACCTGGCCTCCATCTTGGCACACCACTTGCTATTGAGAAAGGGTCTGCCTTGGAAATGGTCACATTGCCAAGAAGTAGCCTTTAGGGAAGGGAAAAAACAGCTATTGTCATCTCGACTGTGTGCCCAGTACAGTCCCAAATGAGAGGTGGAGGTTCCCCATGCAGTATCGGGGTAGTGTTGGCTCACTGATGGCCCAATGGACAGGAATGCCCAAGAGTGGACACTTCCCAGACTTTGGCTGATGCTGAGTGCAAATAAACTCAGAAAGAGAAGGAAGGTTTGACAGTCATCTTTGGTGTGAGAAAGTTCCACCCAAACCTGTAAAGACGTAAATTTGTCATAATAATGCATTGCAAAACCCTTAAAGAACTTAAAGAAGTCAAGGGTGTGCCACCCATAGCTTCTGGTTGAATTTAGCGGTTGGTCCTTTATTCTCAGTGTGTACAATTCGAATAAGATCCAGGAGGCAAATGCAGATGGCTTGTGCTGCCTCCCACTGGCAGATACCCCACTGGTAGCATCTTCCCTGGAAGAGTCCATTCTGGTTTGAAACTTTCTGGATACCCTCCTGGTCACTGCTGACAATATCAGACAGTCGGCACAAACAGTATTCCATCCTGGCAAGACTGAAGCAGCTGGTGGTGATGGGGGAACCAAAGGAGCATCACAACCAGGATTGAAAGCTTTCCAGACCCAGCAAGACCAGGTCAACACAGAGGATAGTATATCATTATGGAGAGCAAGAGTGATTGTCCTGAGTAAAGGTCTCTGCCAGATACTGGCTGCATTCCACCAGGGTCATCCAAGAGCTTCCAAAATGAAGATCTTGGCACAACCTCATTTTGAGTGGCCAGGATTGGTTGCTAACAGAGCTGCATTGGTGCGGCAGTGCCCAGAGTGCCAACAAGGAGAAATATTATCACCAACAGCACCCCCCCCCCCCTACATTCATAGGAATAGCTGGGTAAACCCTGGACTCAGTTCCTTGTCGACTCTTCCTGGTCCTTTCCTGGGGTCAATGTTTCTGGCCATTGTGGATGCCCATTCAAAGTATTTCCTAAAGATTGTTCAGTAAACTCAGGGATAATGATACATGGACTCCCGGTGGTATTGGTCATGGAAAATGGGCCATCATTTACCAGCGGGGAGTTGAAGTATTTCCTAAAGTTGAATGTTCAGATATCTCCATACCATCCATCATGCAATGGTCTCATGGAAAGAGCGGTCCAAACATTGAAGGCAGGCTTGAAGAAAGAACCTACAGAGTCACTCAACACCAAACTGTCCCACTTCCTGTTTGGTTATAGGACCAGCCCACATGCAACTGCAGGGATAGATCCAGTAGAGTTACTGATGGGGAGAAGACTCTGTGTCAGGTTAAACCTGATATTCCAGGATCTGGGTGGGAGAGGAGGGTGAAACAGCAGCAGGAAAGCCAAAACCAGCCACATGCCTCCTGTCAGCGAGAGAGTCTGTTTATTTCAGGGGACCAAGTTACATGCTGGAACCACAGGAAATTGGGTGTGAGGTGTGGTTGATGCAAGGTCTGGTCACGTAACATTCAAAGTTTGGGGAGGTGAGGCGGTCCTGACCAAACATGTGGATCACCTGAAAGCAGTTACCTCCCAGATGAGGCAGGAGGAAAATGTACGTGGCCCCTCAGAGCAGCCAGAAGGCCTGTCAGAAACCATGGCTGCTGCCCCTTCATCTAGCATCAAAGAAATCTTCGAGTCCAAGATGGATGCAGCCTCAATACCATTACCACCAGAGGAAGAGGATGAATCTCTCCCAAGACGTTCCAGACACAAGAGATGGGCTATGGTCCGGTACATGACATATGAGTTCAGGTCAGAGTCATACCAACCGGGCCTGGGGTGAAAACCTCTCAGGAGAAGCTGTGAGATAAAGAACAGCCCGACATTCTGGGACTTGGGGGGGGTGCGGGGGAAAGGATGTAGTGCTTGGATTCAGGTGGATCTCATTGACTATGAGATCCCTGATTGGGGTTGTTAACCTGGGTCAGTCAGGAAGCCTTGACCTACAGTTATAAACAGGAGGAGAGGTGGGCGCCGCAGGGAGTGGAGTGTATTATTTCCCTGTCCAACTCTATTTTGATTTAGTCCCTACCCTCCCCTTCACTGTTTTGATCACACAGCATTGCCCTTTGATGTGAAGGGCAGTGCTTGTCACTAGCCACTGGGGCGTTTTTCCTATCTTCCTGGTGGTGGAAATTGAATAAAGATTCGTGCACTTTGTGTCTTTCACTGTGTCTCACACCTGCACACACACACACACCATGGGTGCTGGGGAAGAAAATAAGCACTACCGCAGTTAGGGGGGAGTGTGGGGGTTTAAGGAAAAAGAAAAAAAAATAACCAGGAGAAAAAAGAAAAAAAGAGAAAAAAAAAAGAAAAAAAAACAGGAGGAGAGGTGGGCGCTGGAGGGAGTGGAGTGTATTATTTCCCTGTCCAACTCTATTTTGATTTAGTCCCTACCCTCCCCTTCACTGTTTTGATCACACAGCATTGCCCTTTGATGTGAAGGGCCACTGCTTGTCACTGGCCACTCGGGTGTTTTGCCTGTTCTTGGGAGTTGGATCAGTGTGACTGTGTGGGAACACGTGCAAGGACTCTCCCTGTTGCTGCTTGGGGCCTGCCTCACTGCTGCTGCCTGGGACTCGCCCTGGGGCCCCTCCCCAGGACCTCCACCACTGCTGCTGCTGTTGCCTGAGGCCTGTCTCCACCACCGCTGCCTTGGACTCGATTTTGGGGCTGCCGGGGACTTGCCTTCGGGGCCCTCCCCAACAGGCCTGCCCCCCACCACTGCTGTGACTGGAGGAACTGCCCGGGACTTGCCGGAGGCCTGCCACCCACCACCGCTGCCTGGGACTTGCCTTGGGGACCCTCCCCAACAGGCCTGCCCCCCCCCACAACTGCTGCGACTAAGGGCCTGCCCAGGACTTGCCAGAGGCCTGCCTCCACTGCTGCTGCTGCTGCCTGAGGCCTGCCTCCACCACCGCTGCCTGGGACTCGCCTTGGGGCCCTCCCTACAACCTCTGCCACTACTGCTGCCTTGGACTCAATTTTGGGGGCTGCCTGGGACTTGCCTTGGGGGCCTTCCCCAACAGGTCTGCCCCACACCGCTGCGACCGAGGGCCTACCTGGGACTCGCCTGAGGCCTGCCTCCACCGCTGTTGTTGTCACCTGAGGCAGGTCTCCACCGTCGCTGCTTGGGACTCTCCCAGCAACCTCCACCACTGCTGCTGCCAGAGGCCCGACTCCACAACCAGCAGCAGCAGAGGATGGCGAGCCCGAAGGTCGCGGGGCCCAGCCGCACCTACGCCGGGGTAGCCGCTGCCTTAGGCTCGGCTGTCCCAGCCCCGGCCGCAACCCAAACACCCTTCAGGCACCTAACTAAACGCCTGGGGGTCAAGGCCTATCCCCACCCGAACATGACCATCGAGGCCTGCAGCAAGGCCATGGCTAGTGTGGTCGGCCCACTGGCCATCGTCGCTGCGGCCCGAATGTATGGGAAGGCCGTATTTTTCCTTAGGACCGAGCAGGCGGTCCACCTGGCCGTGGAGAGGGGGCTCACTGTGGGCGGGACACATTTGCCCGTCGACCCTCTGGAGGTTACGGCCCAGAGGGTTGTGATCTCCAACGTCCCGCCCTTCATTGCCAGCGAGCTCCTTCTCCCCCACCTCACCACCTTGGGGGAGATCCAGTAAGGGATCCGACCGCTCCTGCTCGGTCTGAAGGACCCCGCCCTCCGGCACATCTACTCCTTCCGACGCCAGGTGTTTATTTGCCTGGCCCGGGAGGAGGTCACCGAGGGCTCATTTACCCTCCTCCATGAGGGCGTGGCCTACCGCGCCTTCTGGACGGCGGACGGCATGCGGTGCCACCTGTGCCACGAGGTGGGGCACATTAGGAAAAACTGCCCCACCCAGAAGGCTGCCCAGCCCGTGCCAACGGCTGACGGTGGTGCCGCCGCACCCACTCCCCCTCCCCCAAAGCCAACACCACAAGCCCCGGCACCGGAGGGGGGTGAGCGTCCAGCCGGCCGGAAGGCGCTGAAGAAGACGCGTCGCGTCAAGCCCCCCCACGGGGAGACCACCCTATCCCCTTCCCCGACACCCAGCCCACGACCTGCCCCGCCCCAGCACGACAATGCCCCTGCGGCCGTGCCAGCGTCGCCCCGGCGCGGGAACCCTGACCCCCAAACCCCCGAACCCGTACCCGACCCGGACCCCACATCTACCCCGACCCCCATAGAGAAACCCCTGGGGCTTCGACGCCCGCCCCTGGTGCTGCAACACCTGGCCTGGGGGCCCCCGAGCCCTGCCCCACCCAGCCACACCCTGGCACGAACCTGGGGGGAAGCACCGCTGCCCAAACTCCTGTGGTGACCTTGTCTCCGGGCCCCGGAGAGGGAACTGGGCCCCTGCCCCGCCCCGCCCCACCTCACCCCACCCCACCCCGCCCCACCCACCGTCACCTGATAAACCAGGGGCGGGGCAGGAAGTGCCATGGTTGACCCTCCCCACCCTGGCCACGCCCCCTGCCTTCCCACAGCCAATCACATTCCAGGAAAGGCTGGGGGCAGAGGCCTCAGGCCCCATGACCATCGGGGCGGGCGGGGAGGGAAAGGCCCATAAATCCCACCCCCCCCCCCCCCCCCCCCCCCCCCCCCTCCCCGTCTCTCTGGGGAAGAGGGGCCGGCCCTCGGAGGGGAGAGACAGTCCTGCAGCGCGCCGGTGGCGCTGCCCCTCTCCAGGGGACGAGCCCACGGTAACCCCCAACGATCCTGCACTGCGACCTGACTTGCCAAAACCCCCAGGGGCTACAGCAGGGCTTCCTGCTGCCTTGACTCCTCTGGCCCCTGGGGGGGAACTTTAACAACGACGAGGGCTGCGGTGCGGGCGTCGACAAAGGACCCTTTACTGGGTCGCCGAGCGGCGGAGGGGAGGAAGGTGTTATCCCCGCTCCTCCCTCCCAGACTGTTTTTCCAGGGGCCTTGGCCCTGGGGGATGACCTTTTCCTGGGGGATGATCTTTTCCCCGAGGAGCCAGGCGTCTCGGTGTCGGGAGAGGAGCAGGGCCCCGAGCCTCCGCCGCCCAACGACCCGAACTCGGGGCGTTCCGGGACGGGGTGCGCTGAGGAAGGTACCGCCGGTGACCCTGGGGGTGGGGTCGCTGGGGGTTCGAGGCCGGTTGGCGGCGCCGGACCAGCCCCCATCCTGTCGGTGGGGGAGGGGTCGGTGACTGAGGGCGACCTCCCGGAGGAGGGTTCGGGATCGGTGGCGGACACCGGGGACTACGCGGACTCTGTCTGCAGCGATGTTTTTGAGTCCCAGGTGCCCCCCGCCGATCTCCCCCTCATCCCCCTCGAGGAGCTCTGGGAATTTGTCGATGAAACTCGAGGTCGCCGGGATAGAGCCCAACTGGCTCTCGACCGCTGGAGCTCTTATGAAAAAGTTTATTGGTCGGCCCACGCTGCTCGTCAGGCGCCTGGGCTCAATGCAAATGAGCGAAAGCGAGTCAGGAACTTCCTGGGGGCACTCCTGGTGAGGGCGAGGGACTCCTGTGCCCCTCCCTCGTCCTCCCAGTAATTGGTTTTTAACTGTACTGGTGGTGGTAGCACAACGCTTCCGACATGGAGACGACTATAGCCAGCCTCAACATCAACGGCAGCAGGGAGTCACAGCGCAGATTCCAGACCCTCTCGGTCCTTCGGGACAGGAGGTATGCGGTGTGCTTCCTGCAAGAAACCCACACTACCCCGGGAGACGAAGCCACCTGGCTCCTGGAGTAGCGAGGGGGGGTCTACATGAGTCACCTCACCCGCAGATCTGGCGGGGTGGCTATCCTGTTGGCCCCGCATTTCCAGCCGGAGATCTTGGGGGTCAGGGAGCCGGTGCCAGGCCGTTTGCTTCACCTGACGGTTCGGTTGGTGGGGGGGCGCGGTGCTTCACTTGGTGAACGTATACGCTCCCCTGGCCGGGCCGAGGCAAGCGAGCTTCTTCGAAGAACTGTCCGCTCATCTCGCTTCCATCGACGAGAACCAGTGCGTCGTCCTCGGGGGAGATTTTAACTGCGTCCTCGAGGGCAGGGACCACGGCGGTGCCCGCACTGGCTGGGCGTCGGGGAAGAGGTTGGGGGACTTGGTCAAGTCCTTCGACCTGGTGGACGTCTGGTGGAATCTCCATCCCAACTCCATCGCCTTCACCTTCGTGAGGCCTGGGGTCGGAGCGTCCAGAATCGACCGCCTGTACGTTTCGCGGGCGTACGCCTCCTGTTTTCCGAAGGCCTCCACGCGGCAGGTGTCGTGCACGGACCATCACCTGGTGTGGGCGGAACTCCTTCCGTTCGGCGCCAGGCTCGGCTCCGCGTACTGTCACTTTAACAACCTGCTGCTGGAGGACGAGCGGTTCCGGGACTCGTTTCGTCGTTTCTGGGCCGGCTGGAGAAGGAAGCGGGGAAGCTTCCCCTCCCTGAGGCTATGGTGGGACGTGGGCAAGGCTCACGTCTGCGTCTTCTGTCAGGAGTACGCGAGGGGGTCGACCAAGAGGCGGAAATCCAGGATTGTGGAGTTGGAGAGGGAGATGCTCGACCTGGAGTCACGCCTCGGTCAGCCCGACGCGGACCCGGCCCTGCGCGGGGCGTACGAAGAGAAGAAGGCCGCGCTCCGGGACATGCAGCTTGTCAGGGCTCGGGGCGCGTACGTGAGGTCGCGGATCCAGCTCCTCCAGGACCTGGACCGCGGCTCCCCCTTCTTCTACTCGCTGGAAAAAAGGCGTCGCACCTGTCAGCAGCTCCTTGTGCTGCTGGCCAACGACGGGTCCCTCGTCTCGGATCCGGAGGGCATCAGGGCCCACGTCTGGAACTATTACACGGCTCTGTTCTCTCCGGATCTGTCCAGCGAGGATGCTCGCAGAGTTCTGTGGGAGGACCTGCCGCAGCTCAGCCCGGAGGACGCCGGAAGGCTCGACATTCCCGTCACTTTAGAGGAGTTGACCGGCGCCCTCGACCGGCTCTCGAGGGGCAAAACCCCGGGGCTGGACGGGCTGACTGTGGAGTTCTTCAGGGCGTTCTGGGACGACTACGCACAGGTCCTGGGGGAGTGTCTAAATGCCGGACAGCTGCCCCTTTCTTGGCGCAGGGCAGTTATCGTCCTGCTGCCAAAGAAGGGGGACCTTCGTTCCTTAAAGAACTGGTGTCCGGTCTCCCTCCTCAGCACGGACTACAAAATCTTCGCCAGGGTGTTGTCTTCTCGCCTGGCCTCCGTGCTGGCCCACATGATTCACCCGGACCAGTCCTACACGGTCCCGGGCCGGAGGATACACGACAACGTCCACCTGGTCCGGGACCTGATCCACTTCTGTCGACGGGCTGGTCTGCCGAGCGCCTTCCTGTCTCTCGACCAGGAGAAGGCGTTCGACAGGGTCGATCACGAGTACCTGCTCGGGACTCTGCGAGCGTTCGGGTTCGGGACCCGGTTCGCGCCTGGATCTGACTTTTGTACGCCGCCGCAGAGTGCCTGGTTAAAGTTAACGGGTCCCTGACGGCGCCCCTTCGCTTCGGGAGAGGGGTGCGTCAAGGCTGCCCCCTGTCCGGCCAGCTGTATTCCCTGTGTGTGGAGCCTTTCCTGCGCCTCTTGCGGAGGAGGTTGTCGGGGCTGGTTCTGCGCGGCGCGGGCACGGGGTGGTCCTCTCGGCCTACGCCGACGACGTGCTCCTCACTTTCACCAACCCGGCTGACCTGGGGAGGATGCGCGAGTGCCAGGCCGTGTACTCGGCGGCGTCTTCCGCCAGGATCAACTGGGCCAAGTGTTCCGGACTACTGGTCGGTCCGTGGCGGGTGGACTCCCTGCCGGAGGAGTTACGGGGGTTCAGCTGGAGTACCACCCATCTCCTCTACCTGGGGGTCTACCTCAGCCCGGCTGAGGAATCCTGGCCGGCCAACTGGCAGGAGCTGGAGACCAAAGTCTCGGCTCGTCTAGGCCGCTGGACAGGACTGCTCCGAGTGCTATCTTACAGGAGTCGAGTGCTGGTCATAAACCAGCTGGTGGCTGCCTTGCTGTGGTACTGGCTGGTCACTTTGGTCCCTCCTCCTGGCTTTGTCGCTGACATCCAGAGAACGTTGGTCGACTTCTTCTGGGACAAAAAGATGCACTGGGTCGCCGTGCAGGTTCTGAGTCTCCCTATTGAGGAGGGCGGTCAGTCGCTGGTGTGCGTCTGCACCCAGGTCGCGACGTTCCGCCTCCAGACCTTGCGGCGATACCTTTACGTCGAGCCTCCTCCTAGGTGGTGCGCCCTGGAGACGTATTTTTTCCGCCAGGTGCGTAACCTCAACTACGACACGCAACTCTTGTTCGTCGACCGTGACGGTTTGGAGGTCGCCCTCAAGGTGCTGCCTGTCTTTTACCAGGACCTGATCACTGTCTGGAACATGGTCGAATCGCGTCGCGCCTACCCTCCGGCTGGAGTAGCGGCTGTCGTCAGGGAGCCGTTGCTCAGGAATCCGCACCTCCGTACTCGCGGGTTCGAGTGGCTGTCGGAGGGGAGGGTCGTGGCGGCGAGGGCGACCAGGGTCGGGGACGTGCTGGGTGCCGGGGGCCTGGGCTGGACGCTGCCGCAGGACATAGCGAGCAGGGCAGCGGTAGACGTCCGGTACGTGGCCACCGCCATCCGACGCCTTAAAACGGCGGTGCTCGGACCCGACGTAGTGCACCAGTTGGAGGACGCTCAGGTGTGCGGTGGGATCCCGTCCGCGCTCACCCCGGCCCGGACGGAATTTCACATTGGCCCCAAGGTCCCGTACTTCCCGCGGGAGCCTGTGCCCCACAACCTGAGCCGCCTCCGGAATTTTAATTTTGTCCCTTTAAGGGATATAAAAAGGAAGGCCCTGTATCGACTGCTGCTGCACACCGTCCACCCCTTCTCCCTCATCCACCGTCCGGACACGCCTTGGCGTGCCCATTTGCCACCGGGCGGTGGGGATCCCCAGTGGAGGGCTCTCTACACGGGAGTCCTCCCCCTTTCTCTCGGGGATCTGGGGTGGAGGGTGCTGCACGCAGCAGTCCCCTGCAACCGCAGATTGCGGTGGTTCACGGACTCCCAGCCCAACTGCTTGTTCTGTGGCGCTGTGGAGTTCGTGGACCGTGTATATATTGGGTGGGGGCGTTTGCACTCCCTTTTTGATTTCCTCAAAAACCTTCTCCTCTGTTTCTGGCTGCACTTCAGTCCCACGCTCCTGATCTTCGGGCACCCGGTACGGAGGAGGGAGGGCAGGTCCGAGGACCTCCTCGTGGGTCTGCTCCTGGGCCTGGCCAAACTGGCCATCAACAGGTCCAGGCAGCGGGCCGTGGAGGGGGTCGTTAGGGCCGACTGCCTGCCCCTCTTCCGGGGTTACGTTAGAGCCCGGGTGTCCTTGGAGAAGGAGCACGCGGTGTCCACCAACACCCTGGAGTCGTTCAGGGAGAGGTGGGCGTCGCAGGGAGTGGAGTGCATCATTTCTCCCTCCAACTCTATTTTGATTTAGTCCCTACCCTCCCCTTCACTGTTTTGCTCACACAGCATTGCCCTTTTGATGTGAAGGGCAGTGCTTGTCACTGGCCACTCGGGTGTTTTTCCTATCTTCCTGGTGGTGGCAATTGAATAAAGATTTGTGCACTTTGTGTCTTTCACTGTGTCTCACAAAAAAAAGAAAAAAAAATGAAAGGAGGAAAGAGAATTGGAGAGGTATAAAGATGGATTTCCGAAGTATAAAGCCTGGATAGTTTAAGGCATGACCAGTGGAGCAATTAAAGTCAGAGGGATGATCAAGGGGTCAGAAGGAGGTATTTGCAGATATTTCAAAGATAATGAGGGGAGAGAACATGGATGGACTTGAACATGAGGTTGATATTTACAAAATCTCAAAACACCGTTCTGTAATAGTAATCATCCCATTCACTTCTGTGTGGATTAGGTCGCTGGGACACACTGCTTCCAGAACATTATGGATCTTCTCTTCCCCTTTGTTTCAAAGCATTTTGCTCACTGTTTTCTGAAGGAATATGATTGTCCTTAACAAGAAATCCAGCATTCTGCAGTGTGATTGAACCATACAAATCCAAGACAGCAATATGTCATTGGCCCAATCAGCCAATCTGATATGCTAAAATTTGTCTGAACATACCTAGGTTTATAGGCTGTGATTGCCTTGTACAGATCTTCTAGTGCTGATGTGTTATTGGTACATAAAAATCCAGTACCGTGATTGGTCTTTTGATCCAACAATGTAGGCTGTAATTGATCTACACAGAACCATTCCATGTTTGGTCTGTTCAGATCTGGGAATGTAGGCTGTGATTGATTTGTTCAAGCTGTTATGACATGGAGATAGACAGACAATTCAAATCAAACTTTCTACCTCTGTATTTGCAACACTGTAGAATTAAGATTTAAAGACCTTCTAAATTGACACCATTGATTCTGAACAAGATGATTTTGAATATCAATTTCAGACTGTATAATCAGTTCTTGACTTATTAATATCACTGTAACTATATCAGAACAAAACGTAACAACAAATTAATCCAATTGATTGTTAAAGATTTTCAGCGTCCACAGTTTTTGTTTTATTTAAAAATCGAATTGAAGTCTATGTTTAAACCCGGTCAAAAGTCAAGTGACACCAGGTTATAATCCAACAGGCTTTTGGAGCTCTGCTCCTTTAACAGGTAAAGTCTTCACCTGATGATGAAATAGCTTTTCAAAAGCTTGTGATTTTAAATAAATCTGTTGGACTATAACCTGGTGTCATGTGACTTATGACCTTGTCCACCTCAATCGTGGGCGGCACGGTGGCACAGTGGTTAGCACTGCTGCCTCACAGCGCCAGAGACCCAGGTTCAATTC
Organism: Chiloscyllium punctatum; assembly: GCF_047496795.1. NCBI lineage: Eukaryota > Metazoa > Chordata > Chondrichthyes > Orectolobiformes > Hemiscylliidae > Chiloscyllium > Chiloscyllium punctatum. The sequence continues at coordinate 23,355,155 of NC_092768.1, read as the reverse complement.
CCGCCTCAGGCGACTGTGTGGAGTTTGCACATTCTCCCCGTGTCTGCGTGGGTTTTCTCCGGGTGCTCCGGTTTCCTCCCACAATCCAAAGATGTGCCGGCCAGGTGAATTGGTCATGCTAAATTGCCCGTAGTGTTAGATAAGGGGTAGATGTAGATGTAGATGTAGATTTAGGGGTATGGGTGGGTTACGCTTCGGTGGGGCGGTGTGGACTTGTTGGGCCGAAGGGCCTGTTTCCACACTGTAAGTAATCTAGTCAAATCTAAATCCTGATGTCAATGGAGGGTTCTGACCCCTGACCTTAGAGTCAGGTCATTGTGACGTCAGGGAGGCCCCGCCCCTTTAACAGCTGATTCTCAGAAATTTGTTTAAATCCCAGGTCCTGAAGAAAGGATAAAGTTTCCCAGTGAATTTATTCCCAGTGAAGGTGTGGAGATGGGACTTGGTGTCCACGTTGTAAAATGAAACTGTCCCAGATTCATAACTGAGATAAACTCCCACTTTCCTGGGGATCAGACCGACAGGGAGAGAGGATTGAGGAGAGGAGTTTATATAAAACTGATCCTGATCCCGCCCCATGGTCCAGAATCCATTCTCCGGGATCAGACTGACCCATCTCTTCCTCTCCACAGACTCTGAGGCTACTCCCAGACTCCAGCCCCAATTCCCCACCACCTCCACCTCCCAGTAATGTCTCCCCGATGTGAATCCCTCTGATCCCAGGGCACAGGAACAGTCTGTAAACCTCTTCCCGGTGTCAGGGAGACTCCTCCAGGTCCCGGTCCATCTCAAAATCTTCAGATCCTCAGAGACCTCGAGCCGGGGATTCGCTGTTTCCACATCCAGGGACATAGAGACTGGGAGAGAAACACAGAGAATTAGAGACAGTCCCTGGGTATGGGTCTGTGGGAGGGGGATGTGTGTGTGTGTGTGTGTGTGTGTGGGGGGGGGGGGAGGGGTGTGTGTGGGGAGGGGAGGCGGGGTGTGTGTGTGGGAAGGGGGTGGGGGGGAAGAGGGGAGGGGGGTGGGGAGGAGGGGAGGGGGGGCAGGGGTGGGGAGTGGGTGGGGGGGAGGGAAGAGGGAGGGGGGAGGGGGGTGGAGGGGAGGGGTGGGGGGAGGGGGGGTAGGGGGGTGGGGTGAGAGGGGAGGGGGAGGTGGGTGTGGGGAGGGGAGACGGATGTGGGGAGGGGAGGGGGAGGAGTGGGGGGGAGTAGGGGAGGGGGAGGGGGGAGTAGGGGAGGGGGTGGGGAGGGGGAGGAGGGGAGGGGGGTGTGGGGGAGGGGGATGTGTGTGTGTGGGAAAGGGGGAGGGGGATGTGTGTGTGTGGGAGAGGGGGACGGGGATGTGTGTATGTGTGTGTGTGGGAGAGGGGGACAGGGATGTGTGTATGTGTGTGTGTGTGTGTGGGAGAGGGGGACGGGGATGTGTGTATGTGTGTGTGTGGGAGAGGGGGAGGGGGATGTGTATATGTGTGTGTGGGAGACAGGGGGAGGGGATGTGTGTGGTGGGGAGAGGGGGAGGGGGATGTGTGTGAGGGGAGAAGGGGAGGGGGATGTGTGTATGTGTGGGGGGGAATATGGAGGAGGGGGATGTGTGTATGTGTGTGGGGGGGGGGTAGGGGGAGGGGAAGGGGGTGGGGGGGTAGGGGGAGGGGAAGGGGGTGGGGGGGGTAGGGGGAGGGGAAGGGGGTGGGTGGGAGGGGGATGTGTGTGTGTGGGAAAGGGGGAGGGGGATGTGTGTGTGTGGGAGAGGGGGACGGGGATGTGTGTATGTGTGTGTGTGTGGGAGAGGGGGAGGGGGATGTGTATATGTGTGTGTGGGGTACAGGGGGAGAGGGATGTGTGTGGTGGGGAGAGGGGGAGGGGGATGTGTGTGGGGGGAGAGGGGAAGGGGGATGTGTGTATGTGGGAGAGGGGGAGGGGGATGTGTGTATGTGTGTGGGGGGGAATGGGGGAGGGGGATGTGTGTATGTGTGTGGGGGGGAGGGGGAGGGGGATGTGTGTATGATGGAAGGGGGACAGTGTGTGTGGCGGAGGGGAGTGTGTGTATGGTAGGGGAGGTGTGTGGGGAGAGGTGGGGGGTGTGTTGGGTGGGGATGGGATGGGGTGGTGTGGGGTGGGGATGGGGTGGTGGGTGGGGAGGGGGGGGATGTGGGGTGGGGAGGAGTGTATCTGGGGTGGGGAGGGGAGGGGGACATATGGGAGGAGGGGACTGGAGAGGAGTGTGTGGGGAGGGGAGGGCAATGTGTGTGTGGGGGGGGCTGTGTGGTGGGGGGGAGGGGGAGGGGTGGGGGGGGTATGTGTGTGGAGGGGCGGGATATGTGTGTGGGGGATGGGGGATGTGTGTGTGTGTGGGGTGGGGAAGGTAGGGGATGTGTTTGTGTGGGAGGGGAAGGTAAGGGGTGTGTGTATGTGGGGGGGAGCGTGTGTGTGTGGGAGGGGGAAGTGTGTGTGTGGGAGGGGGAAGTGTGTGGGGGGGAGGGGAACGTGTGTTGGGGGAGGGGGACGTGTGTGTGGGGGGAGGGGGACGTGTGTGTGTGTGGGGGTGAGGGGGACGTGTGTGTGTGGGGGGGGTGAGGGGGATGTGTGTGTGGTGGGGTGAGGGGAACGTGTGTGGGGGTGAGGGGGATGTGTGTGTGGGGGGAGGGGGATGTGTGTGTAGGAGGGGAGGGGGATGTGTGTGGGGGGGAGGGGGATGCGTGTGTGTGGGGGGGAAGGGGATGCGTGTGTGGGGGGGGGGAGGGGGATGTGTGTGTGTGTGGGAGGGGAGTGGGATGTGTGTGTGTGGGGGGAGAGTGGGATGTGTGTTTGGGGGGGAGGGGGAGGTGTGTGTGGGGGGGGAGGGGGATGTGTGTGGGGGGGGAGGGGGATATGTGTGTGTGTGGGGGAGGGGGATGTGTGTGTGGGGGGGAGGGGGATGTGTGTGTGGGGGTGCGTGAGGGGGTTGTGTGTGGGGGGGTGAGGGGGATGTGTGTGTGTGGGGGTGAGGGGGATGTGTGTGTGTGGGGGGGAGGGGGATGTGTGTGTGGGGGTGAGGGGGATGTGTGTGGGGGGGGGTGAGTGGGATGTGTGTGTGTGCGGGGGCGGGGATGTGTGTGTGGGGGGGAGGGGGATGTGTGTGTGGAAGGGAGGGGGATGTTTGTGTGGGGGGGTGAGGGAGATGTGTGTGGGGCGGGTGAGGGGGATGTGTGTGGGGGGGGTGAGGGGGATGTGTGTGTGGGGGGGTGAGGGGGATGTGTGTGTGTTGGGGTGAGGGGGATGTGTGTGTGTGGGGTGAGGGGGATGTGTGTGAGGGGGGAGGGGGATGTGTGTGGGGAGGAGAGGGATGTGTGTGTGTGGGAGGGGAGTGGGATGTGTGTGTGTGGGGGGGAGGGGGTGTGTGTGTGGGGGGGAGGGGGATGTGTGTGGGGGGGGGGAGGGGGATGTGTGTGTGTGGGGGGCGGAGGGGAATGTGTGTGTGTGTGTTGGGGGAGGGAAAGTGTGTGTGGGGGGGGGAGGGGAATGTGTGTGTGGGGGGGGGGGGAGGGGGATGTGTGTGTGGGGGGAGGAGGGGGATGTGTGTGTGGCGGGGGAAGGGGATGTGTGTGTGTGTCAGGTGGAGGGGGATGTGTGTGTGTGGGGGGGAGGGGGACGTGTGTATGTGTGAGGGGGATGTGTGTGTGGGGGAGAGGAACGTATGTGTGTTGGGGTGGTTGTGTGCGTGTGGGAGGGGTCGTGTGTGTGTGGGGGGATAGGGGGACATGTGTGTGTGGGTGAGGAGGATGTGTGTGCGTGTGGGGGATGTGTGTGGGGGGGGTGAGGGGGATGTGTGTGTGTGGGGGTGAGGGGGATGTGTGTGTGTGTGGGGGTGAGGGGAATGTGTGTGGGGGGTGAGGGGGATGTGTGTGAGGGGGGGAGGGGGATGTGTGTGAGGGGGGAGGGGGATGTGTGTGAGGGGGGGAGGGGGATGTGTGTGGGGGGGTGAGGGGGATGTGTGTGTGGGGGTGCGTGAGGGGGTTGTGTGTGGGGGGGTGAGGGGGATGTGTGTGTGTGGGGGTGAGGGGGATGTGTGTGTGTGGGGGGGAGGGGGATGTGTGTGTGGGGGTGAGGGGGATGTGTGTGGGGGGGGGTGAGTGGGATGTGTGTGTGTGCGGGGGCGGGGATGTGTGTGTGGGGGAGGAGGGGGATGTGTGTGTGGGGGTGAGGGGGTTGTTTTGGGGGGGAGGGGGATGTGTGTGTGTGGGGGGGAGGAGGGGGATATGTGTGTGTAGGGTGAGGGGGATGTGTGTGTGTGGGGGTGAGGGGGATGTGTGTGTGTGCGGGGGCGGGGATGTGTGTGTGGCAGGGGAGTGGGATGTGTGTATGGGGGGGGAGTGGGATGTGTGTGTGTGTAGGGTGGAGGATGATGTGTGTGTTGGGGGCGGTGTGGGGGGGAGGGGGATGTGTGTGTGTTGGGGGGAGAGGGGACATGTGTGTGGGGGGGAGGGGGACGTGTGTATGTGTGGGGGGGGAGAAGAACGTGTGTGTCGGGGGGGTCGTGTGTGTGTGGGAGGGGTCGTGTGTGTGGGGGGGATCGGGGGACATGTGTGTGTGGGGGTGAGGGGGACATGTGTGTGTGGGGGTGAGGGGGATGTGTGTGTGTGTGTGGGGGGGTGAGGGGGATGTGTGTGTGTGGGGGGGGGTGAGGGGGATATGTGTGTGTGTGGGGGTGAGGGGGATGTGTGTGTGGGGGTGAGGGGGATGTGTGTGTGTGGGGGGGAGGGGGATGTGTGTGTGGGGGGGAGGGGGAATGTGTGTGGGGGGGAGGGGGATGTGTGTGGGGGGGAGGGTGATGTGTGTGTGGGAGGGGGGGTGTGTGTGTGGTGGGGAGGGGGATGTGTGTGTGGGGGGGGGAGGGGGATGTGTGGGGGAGAGGGGGATGTGTGTGGGGGGGATGGGGATGTGTGTGTGGGAGGGAGGGGTGTGTGTGGGGGGGGGGGAGCGGGATGTGTGTGTGTGTGGGGGGGGTAGGGGGATGTGTGGGGTGGGAGGGGATGTGTGTGTGTGGGGGGAGGCGGATGTATGTGGGGGATGTGTGTGGGGGGGTGAGGGGGATGTGTGTGTGGGGGGGTGAGGGGGATGTGTGTGTGTGGGGGGGGTAAGGGGGATGTGTGTGTGGGGGTGAGGGGGATGTGTGTGTAGGGGGGAGGGGGGTGTTTTTGGGGGGGAGGGGGATATGTGTGGGGGGAGGGGGATGTGTGTGTGGGGGGTTGGGTGGGGGATGTGTGTGTGTTGGGGGGGTGGGGGATGTGTGTGTGTGGGGGTGTGTGGGGGATGTGTGTATGGGTGGTGTGGGGGATGTGTGTGTGTGGGGGGGAGGGGGATGTGTGTAGGGGGGGAGGGGGATGTGTGTGTGTGGGGGGGAGGGGGATGTGTGGGGGGGTGTGGGGGGGAGGGGGATGTGTGTGTGGGGGGGGTGTGGGGGGAAGGGGATGTGTGTGGCAGGGGAGGGGGATGCGTGTGTGTGGGGGGGAGGGGGATGTGTGTGTGTGGGGGTGGTGAGGGGGATGTGTGTGTGTGGGGGTGGTGAGGGGGATGTGTGTGTGTGGGGGTGGTGAGGGGGATGTGTGTGTGTGGGGGGGGTGAGGGGGATGTGTGTGTGTGGGGGTGGTGAGGGGGATGTGTGTGTGTGGGGGGGGTGAGGGGGATGTGTGTGTGTGGGGGGGGTGAGGGGGGTGTGTGTGTGGGTGAGGGGGATGTGTGTGTGTGGGGGGGGTGAGGGGATGTGTATGTGTGTGGGTGAGGGGGATGTGTGTGTGTGTGGGGGGGGTGAGGGGGGTGTGTGTGTGGGGGGTGAGGGGATGTGTGTGTGTGGGGGTGAGGGGGATGTGTGTGTGTGGGTGGTGTGGGGGATGTGTGTGGGGGGGTGTGGGAGATGTGTGCGTGTGGGGGAGGGGAATGTGTGTGTGTGGGGGGGAGGGGGATGTGTTGGCGGGAGGGGGATGTGTGGGGGGGGTGTGGGGGTGTGATGTGTGTGGGGGGGAGTGGGATGTGTGTGTGGGGGTGGGTGGGGGATGTGTGTGTGTGTGGGGGGGTGGGGGATGTGTGTGTGGGGGATGGGGGATGTGTGTGTGGGGTGTGTGTGGGGGGGGGAGGGGGATGTATGTGGGGGGGAGGGTGTGTGTGGCAGGGGGAGGGGGATGTGTGTGTGTGGGGGGGAGGGTGTGTGTGGCGGGGGGAGGGGGATGTGTGTGTGTGGGGGTGAGGGGGATGTGTGTGTGTGGGGGTGAGGGGGATGTGTGTGTGTGGGGGGGAGGGGGATGTGTGTGTGGGGGGGAGGGGGAATGTGTGTGGGGGGGAGGGTGATGTGTGTGTGGGAGGGGGGTGTGTGTGGGGGGGAGGGGGATGTGTGTGTGTGGGGGGGAGGGGGATGTGTGTGTGTGTGGGGGGGGGAGGAGGTGTGTGTGGGGGGAGGGGGTGGGTGTGTTGGGGGGAGGGGGTGGGTGTGTAGGGGGGAGGGGGTGTGTGTAGGGGGGAGGGGGTGTGTGTGGGGGGGGGAGAGGGGGATGTGTGTGGGGAGAGAGGGGGATTTGTGTGTCGGGGGGGGAGAGGGGGATGTTTGTGGGGTGGAGGGGGATGTGTGTGTGGGGTGGAGGGGGATGTGTGTGTGGGGCGGAGGGGGATGTGTGTGGGGGGGAGGGGGATGTGTGTGTGTTGGGGGGAGGGAGATGTGTGTGTGTGGGGGGAGGGTGATGTGTGTGTGGGGGGGGAGGGGGATGTGTGTGTGTGTGGGGAGGGGGCTGTGTGTGTGTTGGGGGGGAGGGGGATGTGTGTGTGTTGGGGGGAGGGGGATGTGTGTGATTGGGGGGGAGGGGAATATGTGTGTGTGGAGAGGAGGGGGATGTATGTGTGGGGGGGAAGGTGATGTGTGTGTGGGGGGGAGGGGGATATGTGTATATGGGAGGTGGACATGTGTGTATGTGTGAGGGGGATGTATGTGTGGGGGGGAACGTGTGTGTGTGAGGGAGAGGGGGATGTGTGTGGGAGGGAACATGTGGGGGGAGGGGGACATGTGTGTGTGGGGCAGGGAGGGGAATGTGTGTATGTGTGTGAGGGGGGTGGTGTGTGTGTGGGAGAGGGTGAAGGGGGATGTGTGTGTGTGTGGGATGGGGGGGAATGTGTGTAAGGTGGAAGGGGGAGAGTGTGTGTGGGGGAGGGGAGTGTGTTTGTGGGAGGATGTGGCTGTGCTGCATTGTTGGGGGAGGAGTGCGTGTATGTATGTCTGTGGATGGGGATTTGTCAGTAAATGTAGGTATGTGGGTGTGTGGCCGAGTGGTGACTGTGATGGGGGTGAAGGTGTGTCTGTGTATACACTGCAGGGTGTGTTTGTGTGTGTTAGAATGAGGGATATATGTGAGAGTGGGGAATGTGTGTGGGGAGAGGGATGTGTGTGGGGTAGTGAGTATGTTGGAAAGGGATGAACATGCTGCAGGGTTAGTGTGTGTGTGGGGGCGGGGTGAGGTGATTTGAGGATGTGGGAGTGAATTGTGGAATTGTGAGAGTGCAGAGGGATTGTGGGTGGTGTATGTGTGGAGGGACTGTGTTTGTGTGAGCTTTGGGTGTGAGGTTTAGTGTCTGTGGTGGTGTTGGTGTGTTAGAGGGACGTGTGCACTGTGCACAGGAATGTGGGTCAGTATCACATTGTGAAGTGCAATTTGAGGTGGGTAATAAATGTGGATATTGAGAGTGATGCCAAATCCTGCAAACACAGAAAATAAATTATTCAAATTTAAATCCTTCTGTCTCTCTTTCTAAATCCACTGCTTTTATGTTATTCCAGCCTTATTCGGGATTTTTCTCTCAGTTTATATCCAATGGATTATAGCTCCAGCTGCCTCAGTGAGAACAAGCTCCTGTTTGTGGGAGTCCCACTGTCATTCATTATTTTCCAATATCGTGGGGGAGTGAAATGGGTTTTCACAAAATTGAAAGTAGAAATTCTGAATCTGATCTCAAAATACCAATTAAATCTCCTGAAATCCAATGTCATGGAAAGGAATTCAGCTGGTCCTGGGTAGACTGAGGTTGGGGCCATTGGGAAAGAGCTTTATTGAAACAGTGGGGACAGGTCAGAGAATGTTCACTCGGTGGGTTCCTGGGATGAAGCAGTTCCCTTGTGATGGAAGGTTTCAGGCTGGGGCTGTACTCATTGGAGTTTAGAGGAACGAGAGGTTCTTATTGAAATGTATAAGATGGTGAAGGTGTTGACAGAGTAGACATTGAGAGGCTGTTTCCCATTGTGGGGGAATCTGGAAACAAGGACAGAGTTTCACAGTAAGGGCCCTGACAATTAACATGGAGATTGGGAGGGATTTTGTGTCTCAGGATCATTAATCTTTGGAATTCTCTCCCCCCTCGAGAGCAGTGGAGCCCAATTCATTGAATATATTGGAAACTGAGTTAAACAGGTTTTTGATCAATGAGGGAGTTGAAGGTTGTGGGAATCAGGCAGGAAAATGGAGTTAAGGTCACAATCCGATCAGCCGCCATCTTTATGAATGACAGGGCAAGTCTCGGGGTCACTCCTGCCCCTGTTTCTGATGTACAATGTTCACGTGGGATTTTCCCATGGACACTGCTTTGAGTTGTCAGCTTTTGAGTTTCTTTCCTTCCTGTGTGTTAAATAATCAGTGAAGAACTCACTTTCACACTCACAAACTCCCTTTCTCTCTGGAAACACAGACTGAAGAATTTAGTATCATAGAGTTGTACAGCACGGAAACAAACATCTGCTGATCAGATATCCTCAATTAACTGATTCCATTGGACAGCACTTGGCCCATATCTCTCCAGACACTTCCTATCCATATACCCATTTAAATGCCTTTTAAATGTAGTAATTGTACCAGCCTCCACCACTTTCTCTGGCAGCTCATCCCATGCACAGATGGCAGTGTATGTGAAAAGGTTGGCCCTTAAATCCCTTGAAAATCTTTCCCCCTCACCTTAAAGTTATGTCCTCTAGTTCAGGACTCCCCCCTACCTGGGAGAAAACTTTGTTTGCTGACACTATCCATGCCCCTCACTATTTTATAAATCTCGAATATTATTCAGCATCTTCTTATCTTTCAAACCCTGCAACCCTGGAAACATCTTTGTAAATCTTTTCTGAACCTTTTCAAGTTTAACAATGCCTTTCTATAGCAGGGAGTCCAGAATTGAACACAGTATTCCAAACATGACCTAGTCAATATCCTGTACAGCCACAACATGACCCCCTCCCCCCCGCTAAACCGCTTTACTCAAAGCACTGAGCAACAAAGGCAAACATACCAAATGCCTTCTTCACTTTCCTGTCTACGTGTAATTCCACTTTCAAGGAACAATGAACCTGCACTCCAAGGTCTTTATTCAGCAACATTGCCCAGGACCTTACCATTAAGTGTATGAGTCCTGCTCTGATTTGCTTTTCCAAAAAGTACCATCTCATGTTTATCTGGATTAAACTCCATCAGCAACTCCATTTGCCACCCTCCAGCCCACGAGCCCATTTGATCAAGATCCCAGTGTACACTGAGGTAACCTCCTTCACTGTCCACTACACCTCCAATTGTAGTGTTATGTGTAACCTGACTAACCATCCCTCCTACACTCACACCCAGTTTGTCCGGAAGCCCACCACGCCCCTGAGCCCCCTCGAGTGTACGTGAGGCCGTGCACCTGACGGAAGCAATATGTCATCAGGGTGCCCCACCCTGGAGGAGGCTCGATGGAAAGGTATCGCTGTAGGGTCTGAAGGTGGAAAGTCACTCCCTGGGTGTGAAGGTACACCAGCCCCTGACCACCCTCCTCAAGCGGGAGACTCCAAACCCAGTGTTGCCCCTTGTCCCAGAAAAACCCAAGGAGCTGTTTCTGAATGGCGGTGACAAAGCCAGGGGGGAGGACCCAAAGTGACCAGCCGGTCCCATAACATGGCGGCCACCAGCTGGTTTCTGAGCAGCACTCGCGCCCTGTAGGACTTCACTCGGAGCAGTCCTGTCCAGCGAGCTGGGGGAGTGGTCACCTTTGTCTCCAACTCGTGCCAATTCCCGGCCAGGATTCCTCAGCACGGCGAAGGTGGATTCCCAGGTAGAGGCGGGGAGTGGGACTCCACGTGAAGCACCGGAGCTCCTCCGGCAGGGGGTTCCATCCTCACGGACCGACCAGAATTCCCAACCACTTGCTCCAGTTGATCCTTGTGGAGGGTGCTGCAGAGTAGACCTCCTGGCACTCTCACATCCTCCACAGGTCAGCTGGGTCTGTGACCATGAGGAACATGGTGTCTGTGTAAGCCGGAAAAATCCCCTCCAGCCCCAGCCCACGCAGAGCCAAACCCGAAAGACGCTCACACAAGAGGCACAGGAATGGCTCCACACAGAGAGAATAAAGCTGGGTGGACAGGGGCCAGCCCTGACACACTCCTCTCCCACAGCGTAGGGGCACCGTCAGGGACCAGTTAACCTTCACTGGGCACTCCACGGTGGCGTACAGAACTCCGATCCTGGCGACAAAACGTGTCCCAAACCCGAAAGCTGACAGAGTCCCGAGGTGCCAAGGGGAATCGAAAGTGCCTGGGTAAAGATTTTGTAGTTTGTGCTGAGGAGGGAGACGGGGCACAAATTCTTTAACAAATGGAGATCCCCCTTCTTCAGCAACAGAGTGATGACGGTCCTGCATCAAGAAAGGAGCCTGTCACAATACACTCTTTCAGGATGTCCCAGAATGCCCTGAGGAATGCCACGGTCAGCCCGTCCAGCCCCGGGGTCTTGCCCCTGGAAAGAGGGGTGAGGGCATGGGTCAGCTCCAAACTCAGAGGGGCATTGAGCCTCTCGGTGTCCTTGGGACTGACCTGCCACAGCTCTTCCCACAGAACTCTGCGAGCTTCCTCACTGGACGGATCCGGAGAGAAGAGAGCCCGATAATAGGCCCTCACTTGGGCCCTGATTCCCTCTGGATCCGAGACGAGGGATCTGCCATTGGCACAAGGTGCTGCTGGTGGATCCTGGACCTTTTTCCCAGTGAGTAGAAGAAGGGGGACCCGGGGGTCGGGATCCTGAAGGAACTGGATCCGTGATCTCACGTCCACACCCCAGGACCCAGTGAGCTGCAGATCCCGGAGCGCGGCCTTCTTCTCTTCATACACCCCCCACAGGGCCGGGTCCACATCAGGCTGACTGAGATGTGACTCCAGGTTGAGCAGTTCTTTCTCTAACCCCTCCATCTTGGATTTGTCCCTCTTTCTCACTGACCCCCACATGAACTGCTGACAGACAAACGGACATGACCCTTGCCCACATCCCACCGTAGCCTCACCTACATTTCACCGTAGCCTCAAGGAGGTGAAGGAAGAGTGAAAGGATATGGAATCTGCGCTGGGCCCTCCTGCTGTCATTGACGTTGAGGTTAGCTTTGAATGTCTTCATGACTGCATTGAGTGAAGGAGGTGGTCTGTGTGTCACCGGGCTGACATACCCCTGCCTTGACCCCACCTCCAGGGTTGACAGCAGGAGGACCCTTTGCAGGGAGCTCCAAGTCTCGGATTATACCAGCCTCAACTAAAACATTGAGCAAAATGTTGCACCTCTTGGGGCAGCAGTTCAGTAACCTGCTCCATTCCTGGCACTGGGTCACCCTCTGTATCTGGGAAAAGATTCCCCAGTGAGGGCAGAGAGTGCCTGACATAAAGGCCTGGGAGGGAGCGAGGAGCCCTGCTCCTTCATCACTCCCATCCAGGGTGCCCTCAGAGTAGCTATCCCCCACCGCAGTCCCCAGTCAGCACAGGCAGCACCACAAAGCCCTCCAGTTCTTGTGGCATGGGCAAGACCTCAGCAGCCACACCCACCTCAGCTTCTGAGGGGCCTGGTCCAGTTATGATGGATTGTGCGAGCAGGTTCGTGTCCCCCTCCCCTAGTGAGGAAGAGAAGGGGTTTCCGGGTGAAGGTACTTCCTTAGACTTCAGTGGAAGTTGTCATTGATACTGGAGTCCCTGTCTCTCTCACCCCGAGGTGTGGCATTTTTTCTGGAGGATAGGGGAACAAGAGACACCTCCATCTCTCCACTGTCCTGATGCCCTCTACCCCTCAAATGTCCTCCCTTTATCCTTGACCCCCAGGGGTTTGGGGCACACAGAGCATGTGGGTTGGGGGGGGGGGGGGGGGGGGGAGCAGGGGAATCTGAGGTACCACCTGCTCACTCACACTTTCATCATCGAGAGGCCCTGGGCTGGACCCCAAATCCCACACCTTCCTGATGAGTCCAGCACCACTCTCCTTTGTGAGGGTCAACAGGTGAGAACCTCCCACCGACAGTCAGCCCCTTCTCCAGGGCAAGGTACACTGCCCGCTCAGTCTTCAGGAAGGACACCATCTTCTTTTATGTCTTCGAAGCTGTGACAATGGTGGGGTGCTGACTAACCCCCATCCCCTTGCCACCAAGGCAGCTCCACATCTCTCAATGGTCAAGTTGGGGTGATTGTAAAGTTTTCCCTGGGGGGCGGGGGAGTGTACAGGATGCACCCACTGCCCCCCCTCCCCCCCCCCCCCCCCGTGTAGGAACGAACAACTGGGCTCGACTCCCGAAGATAGTTTTGAATCACCTCCCAAACCAGGACCAACTCCCCTCCCCACACAAGGAAACTGAGAGAGTGCTGTGAGACCACACTTGCCAATCCATCACCTCAGCCAGCTCTGTCCTGACCTGACCGCACCCCTCCAACCCACAGGGCCAAAACAATAGATCCCCAATACCCAGAGACAATAGTCACTGGCAGCAGATAGGCCGTAGTCACAGTGTAATAATAAGGAGATGGCCCAGGCTCCAAATAATTCCAGGACCCAGACTCCAAAATACCGTCACTCACTGCAAGTGTTCAGGCCCCAAGCAATTAATGTCCAGGCCTGAATCCCCCAACTGAAGTAGTAGTCCAGGCTCCAGGGACAGGCTTCCTGGGCACCGGCCGAACAGAAGTGCAGGCCACCACACTTCTCAGTTTTGCTCCTTCTCTGGTGGGAACATTTACATTTCAATAAAGAACATTTTCTTGGACACATTTATCACATTCTTCACCATCTAAATGTTTAACACTATGGTAGTCCCAGTCAATGTTTGGAAAATTAAACTCACCTCCCATTCCAACCTTATTATTCTTACAAATACCTGAGATTTCTCTCCATATCTGTTCCTTAATTTCCCTCTGACAGCTGGGAGGGTGATAGTACAAGCCCATCGAGGTGATCATTCCCTTTTTTATTTCTAATTTCAACCCATGTATTTTCATTGGACAATTTTTAAGAAATCTCTGCTCCAGTTACAGCAGTAATGCTTTCCTTAATCCAAAGTGCCACTGCCCAGCCTCTCTTGCGTCCCTTTCTATCCTTCCTACAGTATCTGAAACCCAGAAATACTGAGTTGTCTGTGCTGTCCATTCAACAGCCAAGTTTCTGTAGTAGCAATGATATCCCAGTCCCATGTTCCCAAATGTGCCTTGAGCTTATCAACCTGATGTGCAAGACTGCTTGCATTGAAATAAATGCAGCTTAATGCTTCAGAGTTACTTCATTCTCTGGCTTGTTCATGTCTGTCTTTTCTGATTAACCTTCTGATTGAAAGTATCCTCAGTTATCTTTGTATTTACTCTGCTACTTAGGATCTCTCCATCTCCTCTCTCTAATTGTTTACATTCTCCTTCCACAGAATTAGCAAATCTTCCCACCAGGATATTGGTCCCTTTCCAGTTTAGGTGAAATCCATCCTTATTGAATAGGCCTTCTCTGTCCCGGAAGAGATCACAATGATTCAAGAATCTGAATCCCTGAACATTACCCCACCTCTCCAACTATTCATTTATTTCCTTCATTCAAGCTTGGCACTGGGAGTAAACCAGAGACTGCTACTTTTGAGGTTTCATTTATTAATCTTCTACCTGATCGTTTATGTTCACTCTGTAAAACCTTAAGCTTTTTCATAACTGTGTCATTCCCACCAAAGTGGACAATAACTTCCATTTCTGACTCTCCGCTTTGACAACACGCTTTAAACGTTTTGAGACGTCCTTAATCCCTGCACCAAGAAAGCAACACACAATCCTGGATAAACGTTCACTGCCACAGAGTGTCCTGACTGTGCCCTGGACAGCAGAGACCCCGACAACAATTATTTAAAAAAATTTTGTTAAACTCCAAATAAGATTTGATCTTAGTGTCCAAGATCTGAGTGCCTTTCTTACTTTTCTGTGAGAGACTATCCTTTTCAACAGTATACAAAACGGAATATCTGGTTGAGAGAGGAACAGCCTCAGGAGATGTCGGAACTATCTTCATACCTTTCCTGGCAGTCACCCATCTGTCTGACTGATCCCGCTGTGTCATCACTTCTCTAAATCTACTGGCCATCCATCTCACTGTCTCTTGTTTGCCTTCATTATTAGTAAAAATGTGGGATCTGGTCTTTGCTGAAAGATGTATAACTCCATCATTGACATGCCTTATCACCTCCTCAAATATCTCAATCAACTTTGTTCGGCATGAGCTCCCTCTGACGAAGCCATACTGATTAATCCCAAAACAAACCTAGCCTCTCCAGTTGGAGATCAATTCTCTCCTTCCGAATTTTATCCAATAGTTTCCCTCCCACTGATGTGAGGCTCACTGTTCTGTCATTCCCTGGTTTATCCCTACCACCCTTCTTGAAAGGTGGAACCATGTTAGTTGTCATCCAGACCTCTGCATTTCCCTGTGACCAGAGAGAAGTTAAAAGTTTGTCTCCCATAGCCACCTGGGTTCCGTCTCATCTGAGACTTGGGGAATTTGTTCCCTGCCAAAACCTCCAATATTTCTTTTATCCCTGTGTCAATCTGCTCAAAAACCTCACAGTCTCACTCCACAAAAGTGAGAAATCGTGTCTCACAAACTTGATTGAGTTTTTTGAAGAAGTAACGAAGAGGATTGATGAGGGCAGAGGGGTAGATGTGACCTATATGGACTTCATTAAGGCATTCGACAAGGTTCCCCAAGGGAGATTGGTTAGCAAGGTTAGATCTCACAGAATACAGGGAGAACTAGCCATTTGGATACAGAACAACTGGCTCAAAGGAAGAAGACAGAGGGTGGTGGTGGAGGGTTGTTTTTCAGACTGGAGTCCTGCGACCAGTGGAGTGCCACAAGGATCAGTGCTGGGTCCAGTACTTTTCGTCATTTATGTAAATGATTTGGATATGAGCATAAGAGGTATAGTTAGTAAGGCTGAGGGGTGACCTTATTACAGGTTTACAAAATTATGAGGGGCATGGAGAGGGTAAATAGAAATAGTATTTTTTTTATTTTTTCTATTTTTGCCAACTTTATGTCCATTTATGTAAACCATCAACGTCTCTGTGACTTGTTTGTATCCATCTGTTTTAGAGTTGTCTGCAAATTTGGTGACAGCGCATTAACTTCTTTCCTCCAAGTCATTAATATTTATTGTAAACATTTGCAGTCACAGCACTGATCCCTGTGGAACCCCACTGGTCACAGGTCACCAACCTGTAAAAGCACTCCTTATCCCCACCTGCTGTTTCCTGCCCATAAGCCAATTCTTTCTCCATCCCATAATCCTGCCTACAATACTATGGCCTCGTAATCTTTCTTGAAGTATCTTGTTGAATGCTTCTAGAAGTCCAAATAAAACCCTGCTGGCTCCCTTCCATTCCCTCTCGTTGAGATCTCCTCAAAAGCTTTCCTAAATGAGACAGATATTAATTTCCTTTCTTGTGTTGAAAAATGTGGTGCTGGAAAAACACAGCAGGCCAGGTAGCATCTGAGGAGCAGGAGAATCGACGTTTCGGGCATAAGCCCTTCTTCAGGAATTTCCTTTCATAAAACCACGCTGACTCTGCTTGATGAGATTATGATTTTCTGAATATTCTACTGTAACTTCCACAGTAACCGACTGCAATAATTTTCCAACAATAGATCATGGACTAATCTGCCTATAGTTACCTGCTTTTTGTCTCCTTCCCTTATTGAATAGAGGTGTCACATTCTGCCCAACTTCCTTAGTTTATCTTGTTCTTAGATCCTTTCCTCTTCCTCAAGATATATTTTAGCTGAGAGCTGAGATAAACCTCCTTAAATGTCCACCCCTGCTTGTTTACGGTCATTCCTTCTCATCTATTCACCCAGTTCACTTCAGATAACTCTACCCTCACTTCATTGTAATTGTTGTGTTCTGACCAGTCCCTTGTAAAGTTTTAGCAAAAGCTTCCTACTTCTACATTGCATTCCCGATGAAGTAAAGGCTAAAATACCTACTGAACTTAGATGCTGGTTCTTTGTGATTCATGGATAAGGATTCCCACGTCCCTCAGTTCCATAGCTCCCTACAGCCTTTCTCCATTTAAATAATATCCAGCTCCTCTATTCTTCCTGCCAATGTCCTTAACCTCAAGTTCCTTTATATTCTATGGCATCTGCCAAAAGTATTGTCCACTAATTCAACGTGACCATATCCCTCTCCTTATGTTATCCGCACAAATTTTCCCAACTTTTTTGTTTCACCTTCCACAACCAAGTCATTTATGTATTTCATAAATAATTGTGGACCCAACACTGATCCGTGTGGCTCACCACTAGCTACTAGCTGTCCCAATTCTCAATCTTTTATTAGTTAGACAATCATCTCTCAATTTTCATGTACTATTTCCACCCCCATTGGCTCTTATCTTTTTAAGTAGTCAAATGTGTGATATCTTATCAAATGTCTTCCCTATATTTCCCCCCATCTATCCTGCTTAATACCTTCTCAAAGATTTTGAGTGAAGTTGTCAGACATGATTTCACCTTCACAAAAGGGTTGGTTTTGCTGGGAACAACCAACATCGAACAGGACCTGGGGTTGTGGGGTGGGTAATGTACCCTGCGAAATTGTTCAACTCAGTGTAACTGCAAGGTACCAAGGCAGAAGATGAGCTTGTGATGAGCTTCATCGGAGCACTGCAGCAGGCCTGAGATGGAAATTTCAGCATGGAAACATGAGGGGCTATGTTGAATTGGCAGTCACCTGGAAGTTCAAGGTCATCCTTATGGTCAGAGAGTAGGTGTTCAGCAATGTGGGCTCTGCTCTGGGTATACTGTGAATAGTTCTGTTTTATCAGGAAAAAGAGACACTGGCATCGGAGGCAGTCCAAAGAAGGTTCACTCGGGTTATTCCAGGGATTGACAGACTATATCACAAGGAGTGGTTGAGGACAGTGGGACGATACTGGAAATTAGAAATGAAAACAGAAGTTGCTGGAAATGCTCAGCTGGTCTGGCAGCATCTGTGGAGAGAAATCAGAGTGAACATTTTGGGTTGAGTGATCCTTCCACAGAACAGTTCAGCTGGAAAAAATGAGGTTTCCACTTGTAAAGTATGGATGGATTTGACAGGGAGCCAGGTTTATCTGGAATTATGGGGCAGTGTCAGCTGACCCCTGGGAGATGTTACATCACAAGACTGTTCAACCTGATGATGTCAGTAAATCCCTGAGGTGTACAGGGCACTGCTACAACTGGTCATTGTGATGTCATCACCATGAACATCAGGAGATTGGCCAGTGATCATGTGATTACCACATCAAAAGTGTGTGCAGTATCTTGGTTGGACAACTTCCCAAAGCTAATGTAATCAATGTTATTGATTATGAAATGAATAAAGTATCAAGTCCTTGTTTGACATTAAATCAGAGTTTGTGCATCAGCCTGACCAATGGACCTGTCCCCTGTATTTGCTTGAATGGAACCATTGAAACAAAGATCGGAGCATCAAGTGGTCTGTGAGAAAATCAAACAGTGATCAAATTCTGATCAACCTCCCCCCTCTTCAGCCACTGGAGACAGAGGAGTATTGATGTAGGTTTGGTCGCTGAGCTGCAAGGCTCATTTCCAGGCGTTTTGTCACCCTACTAGGTAACACGTTCAGAGGGCCTCAGGCAAAGCAGTGTACATGATTCCTGCTTTCTATTTATATGTTTGGGTTTGTTTGGGTTGGTGATGTCATTTCTTGTGGTGATGTCTTTTCCCATGGTGATGTAATTTCCTGTTCTTTTTCTCAGGGGTGGGCGATGTGGTCTAACTCGATGTGTTTGTTGATGGAGTTCCGGTTAGAATGCCATGCTTCTGTGTGTCTCTGTTTGGCTTGTCCTAAGATGGATGAGTTATCCCAGTCGAAGTGGTGTTCTTCCTTATCTGTATGTAAGGATACTAGTGAGAGAGGGTTTTGTGGCTAGTTGATGTTCATGTAACCTGGTGACATTTTCTGCCTGTTTGTCCAATGTAGTGTTTGTTAAATCCTTGCACGGTATTTTGTAAAATACATTAGTTTTGTTCATTGTCTGTATTGGGTCTTTCAAGTTCATTAGCTACTGTTTTAGTGCATTGGTGGGTTGGTGGACGACCATGATGCCAAGGGATCTGAGTAGTCTGGCAGTCATTTCCGAGATGTCTTTGATGTAGGGGAGAGTGGCTACGGTTTCTGGACATGTTTTGTCTGCTTGGTTGGATTTGTTGCTGAGAAATCGGTAGACTGTATTCGTTGGGTGTCCATTCTTTTTGAATATATGGTATAGGTGATTTTCCTCTGCTCTGCCGTAGTTCCTCTATGCTGTAGTGTGTGTTGGCTCATTGAAATGATTCTGGATTAGTGGTGCTGGAAGAGCACAGCAGTTCAGGCAGCATCCAAGTAGCTTCGAAATCGACGTTTCGGGCAAAAGCCCTTTGATGTTCTGATGCAGATAAGGGAGGACACCACTTCAACTGGGACAATACATCCATCTTAGAACAAGCCAAACAGAGAAATTCACGAGAATTCCTTGAAGCATGGCATTTCAATCAAAACTCCATCAACAAACACATCGACTTAGACCCCATCTACCACCCCCTGAGAAAAAGTACAGGAAATGACATCACCACATGAAATGATATCACCCACTCAAAGAAACACAAACATATAAATAGAAAGCAGGAATCATGTACACTGCTTCACCTGAGAGCCACTGAAGATGTTACCTAGTATGTTGATAAAATGTCTGGAACCTCCCAGCTCAGTGAGCAAACCTACATCCAGAATCTCAACCTGAGCTCCAAATCTTCTCAAACCTCGTACACAGCAGTGTCTGAGATTTCCTGTCTTGGTGAAAGGGTTTGGGATTGAATAGTCACAGCTGACCAGCTCAAGATGATATTTCACATTCGGGAGACTTCTGCATCACTGGCTTGGCAAGCATTTATTGGACAACCCTAATTATCCTGGAGACTGCTCATTAACCCATTATTGTCCATGTGGAGGAGGGACACCCACTGGGCAGTTGGGAGAGGATTTCCAGCATTTTGGCCCAATTCAGCATGGTATATGGCATACAGGACAATTTGTAAGAGATGGTGTTCCTGTCTATCTGCTATCCTTACCCAGTTCAGGTTGCATAATTGGAAGTTGCTATCTGAGGAGGCTTGGTGAGTTTTCTAATACTTTTTTTTTAATTGTCCACATTTCTGCAACTGTGTGTTAGTGGTGCAGGGAGTGAATGTTAGAGGTATTGGACGGAGTGCCATTCAAGCAGCCTGTTTTGTCCTGGATTGTGTTGACCTTCTTCAGTACAATTGGGGCTGCAGTCATCCAGGCAAGTGGAGAGACCTCTATTATATACCAAATCTCTGCCTTATAGATGGAGGACTAGCAACTGAGGAGTCAGTAGGTGAGTTACTGGCTGCAGACTTTTCACTCTCTGACCTGCTCTTGTAGCTATAGTGTGTGTTTGGCAGGTGAGTTCAGTTTCTGGTCAATGGTAACCTCCAGGATGTTGCAAGTGGAGGATGCAGTGATGAGTGGAGTTGTTACTGAATGTCAAGTGTTAATCAACGAAGTAAAAACAATGACTGCAGATGCTGGAAACCAGATTCTGGATTAGTGGTGATGGAAGAGCACAGCAGTTCAGGCAGCATCCAAAGTGCAGTGAAATCGACATTTCGGGCAAAAGCCCTTCATCAGGAATAAAGGCAGTGAGCCTGAAGTGTGGAGAGATAAGCTAGAGGAGGGTGGGGGTGGGGAGAAAGTAGCATAGAGTACAATGGGTGAGTGGGGGAGGGGATGAAGGTGATAGGTCAGGGAGGAGAGAGTGGAGTGGATAGGTGGAAAAGAAGATAGGCAGGTAGGACAAGTTCGGACAAGTCATGGGGACAGTGCTGAGCTGGAAGTTTGGAACTAGGGTGAGGTGGGGGAAGGGGAAATGAGGAAACTGTAGAAGTCCACATTGATGCCCTGGGGTTGAAGTGTTCCGAGGCGGAAGATGAGGCGTTCTTCCTCCAGACATCTGGTAGTGAGGGAGCGGCGGTGAAGGAGGCCCAGGACCTCCATGTCCTCGGCAGAGTGGGAGGGGGAGTTGAAATGTTGGGCCATGGGCAGTGGGGTTGATTGGTGCGGGTGTCCCAGAGATGTTCCCTAAAGCGCTCTGCTAGGAGGCGTCCAGTCTCCACAATGTAGATGCTGCCTGAACTGCTGTGCTCTTCCAGCACCACTAATCCAGAATCAAGTGTTAATGGTTACATTCTCTCTCGTTGGAAATGGTCATTGCCTGGCACTTGTGTGGCACAAATGTTACTTGTCACTCGACACTCCAAAGCTGAACAGCTGGACAGAGTCATGGTCTCATTGTATTTGAACATGGATTGTTTCAGGATCTGAGAGGTTGGAAATGATGCTGTTATTGTGCAATCATCAGTGAATATCTCATCACCTCGACTGTGACCTTATGACGGAGGGAAGTCCATTCATGAAGCAGCTGAAGATGCTTAGGCCGAGCCATTATTCTGACAAACTCCTCCAGAAATGTCTGGGATCTGAGATGGTTGATCTTGAACAATCACAACCATCTTCCCTTGTGTTCAGTATGACTCAAAAAAGTAGAGAGATTTCCGCTGACTCCTATTAACTACAGTTTTGCTCATTACAGACTTTGATATTTGCATGAACAAAAATACAAGTTATACAATATAAATCAGGCCAAAGGAGGAACTTATCTGAGCTTTACCAGGGTGAGTGGCTTCCTGCATTTCTTTCCATACAAGAAAAGGGAAGAGGCTGCAGAATGTTTGAGTGGAGATGGTACCATCTGTTATTGAGAGTACACAAGCGTTGTCACTGATCCTGTAAATATTAAACATTAATTGATGAGGAATTTAGCATAAACACTTTGCTGAGTAATTTCACCAACTTGCACTGAGTTCCAGTAAAGTACATGTCCTACCTTCTCTTCTGAGATGCTTCCTCCTGAAATAAACAAAACACAATCTGAGTTGACAGAGACTGACTGTCTACATCCAGAAAGCAGCAATTACACTCACATTGTTACAAACTGCTGAGAATCGCCAATTCTGATTGTTGCAGGCATCGAATAGAAAGAGGATGTGACACCAAGGATATTGAAGACCAGAAAAACATATAAAAAGTTTGAACAATTACAAAGGATTGAAAGAAACATAAATATATTTTACTGGATAAAAATCTGACTTTGATATTTAAATTTACAATAAAGAAAGATATTGATCCCATAGATTCAGTAAAGATATTTTCACTTCTAAGGAAACTAAACATATGAGTGTGTGAACATCATCCAGTTATAACTAAATCCAATAAATAAATCAGAACCTGCTAAAAACCAGGCATGAGGCCTTTCGAACAGGAGACCCACTCAGATATAAGGATTCCAAGTTTGACCTTCACAAGGCTATTAAGACAGTCAAGGACCAATATCGATCCAAACGAGAGACCCAGACAGACACCCGGCGACTATGGCAAGGACTGATTGACATCACAGGTACGAAAAAGAGACAGTGCAAGATAGCAGACAATGACATATCCCCCCCAGATCGTCTTAATGTCTTCTGTGCTCGCTTTGAGCAAAATTTCAATGGAGAGGTAACACCTATTCTGACAAATCCTGATGAACCTATCCCAACAGTCACTGCATCAGCGGTCAGATCAGTTTTCCTTCCTATGAATCCAATGAAAGCAATGGGACCAGACGGAGTACCAGGCCATGCACTCAGAGCATGCACAGATCAACTGGCAGAGGTCTTCGTGGACATCTTCAACCTCTCCCTGCAGCAGGCCACTGTCCCTGCCTGTTTCAAGAGGGCTAACGTAATCCCTGTGCCGAAGGAGGCTCGTGCAGCATGTCTCAATGACTACTGCCCAGTGGCCCTAACTTCGGTGATCATGAAGTGATTTGAAAGGCTGGTCATGGCATTAAACGACTCCAGCCTCCCCACTACTCTTGACCCACTCCAATTTGCCTATCGGACCAATAGATCCACGTCAGATGCCATATCAGTGCCCTTCACTCCTCCCTAGAGCATCTTGACACCAAGAACAGCTAGGTAAGAATTCTACTCATTGAGTACAGTTCAGCCTTCAACACTATTATCCCTTCGAGAATGATTACTAAACTTAGTGATCTCGGACTAAGCCCCACTCTCTGCAAATGGATCCTCAGTTTCCTGACCCACAGGTCATAATCAGTGAAGATTTGGGACAATATTTCATCCTCACTAACACTCAACACTGGAGCCCCCCCAGTGGTGGGTACTCAGCCCCCTACTGTACTCAGCCCCCTACTG
The DNA here is from genome assembly GCF_047496795.1 of Chiloscyllium punctatum. NCBI lineage: Eukaryota > Metazoa > Chordata > Chondrichthyes > Orectolobiformes > Hemiscylliidae > Chiloscyllium > Chiloscyllium punctatum. The sequence goes on along the minus strand of NC_092768.1, from coordinate 23,332,531 downwards.
TACTCAGCCCCCTACTGTACTCAGTCCCCTACTGTACTCACTGTATATCCATGGCTGCATTGCCAAATACTAGACTAATGCCATTTACAAATTCAAAAATGACACCACCATAGTCAGTTAAATCTCAGATGATGACAAAACAGACTACAGATGGGAGGTGAAAGAGCTGGAAAAATGGTGTACTGAGAATAACCTAGCTCTCAATGCCAGAAAACCAAGGAACTATAATTGACTTTCGGCAGGATGTTACTCATGCACCCCCCCCACCTTCACATTAACAGCACAGAGATGGAACGACTGGAGAGTGTCAAGCTCCTGGGAGTGGTCACCCACAACAAGCTTTCTTGGACTCTTCATGTGGACGCACTGGTTACAAAGGCCCAACAATGTCTCTTCTTCCTCAGGTGGCTAAGGAAATTTGGCATGACGGCAAATACCCTTGCCAATGTTTATAGGTGCGCCATCAAGAGCATTCTGTCTGGATGTATCACCACCTGGTATGGCAACTGTACTATTCAAGATCAGAGACAGTTACAGAGAGTGATGAACTCGGCCCGGACAATCACAAAGACCAACCTCCCATCTACAGAATCCATCTACCAGGCCCACTGTCGAGGAAAGGCCATCAGCATTTTCAAAGATCCATCCCACTCTGGCAATGTTTTTCTACAGCCTCTACCATCGGTGGAGGGGCAGGGGGGGAAGGTACAGAAGCCTAAACACACGAACCAGATGGTTTTGAAACATTTTCTACCCTACTGTTGTTAGAATACTGAATGGACTCACAAACTCTTAACATTCACCTGTGTCTGTGTTTTTGTTTTTGCCATTGTTTACCTATTATTTAAAACTATGCTACTTAACTCTGTGATCTGCCTGTATTACTTGCAAGACAAAGCTTTTCATTGTGTCTCGGTACACGTGACAATAAATTCATTTCAATTCAATTCCATGGGGAGTTCAGGAGAAATGTCTTGATCAAGAAAGTGATGAGAATGTGGAACCCACGGTCACACAGTGTGATTGAGACAAATATATTGAAGAGGAAAGTGGAGACCCGAATGTTGGAGAAAGCAGCAGAGGGAGATAGTGACGGAGGATGGGTGTCTCTTTCACTGAACTAAACTGAAACACAATCCCTCACCTTCAGAAATATCACTCCGTCTGTTTGTTCCAATTGTTTTTCCAAGTTTGAGAGTTTCTGTTGAAAAGTGTTTAAATTCTCTTGAATTTCATACAGATTTCGCTCCATTAGTTTGAGAATGTTTTCCTCTTGTTCCCTGAGATCTCGGAGTAAACTCTGCTCTTTCTCAGTCAGCATCTGGTGCATTTTAGTGAACTCAGATTTGATGTGGGTCTGCAGGCTGCTGGATTCCTCCTGTCAGGGGAAATATAAATACAATATGTTTCTGCAAAAACATACAACAAATGAACAAATCAAATGTTGAAGCCGAACCTGGGGAGATTTTACCTGAATTTGGGAAATCTTCTGTTTCTGCTGCTGCTCCATTTCTAGAGCCGCTGATTTCTTCCCTGTGAGAGAATCCAAGGAAGATTTCACTCGATCCTGGAATTGGGAGAAATAATCAGAAAATAATAGTGTTAGACCATGAAAATGTGATGAAATAATCAAGGGATGGAATCTGTTTCCTTTTACCTTATAGATTCCAACAGCCTCTTTAATCGGGATGAAGTGGTGCTCCCTGTGTTCCCGGGAATCTCTACAAACCAGACAGATCACTTTCTTGTCAGTTTCACAAAACAGTTTCAGTTCTTCCTGATGTTCCTCACAGTGATGGTTACTTTCCTTCTCTTGTGGATTCAGATTTAATGTTCGAGCTTTCTCGGCCAGATTCGCTAAGGCCCAGCTTACTCTGAGGTTTCTGTCCGGAAACTCCCGTCTACATTCCGGGCAGGAGTTTATCTCCAGCTTTTTCCAACTCTGGGTGATACAGAAGCGGCAGAAGTTGTGTCCACAATCCAGTGAAACCGGATCGGTGAAGAAATCCAGACAAATGGGACAAATGACCTCCTCGGTCCAACTCTGTCCTTGCTGTCTAGAAGCCATATTCGAGCACTTCCTGATTCAAACTGCTTTCAGTTTTAATGTTCTTTCCCTTCTGAACACCTCCAGACATTCGCTACAAGACTGGGAATTAATCTTGGATATGAATTTATTTCCCACTCACTTATACATAAATAGACCAAACCAAGACCAGGCGCCAGGTGAAAGAGAGAGCACCGAAGGAGACAAATTGAATGCAGGGGAGGAAGGTAAAAGTCCAAGGAGGTGAAAGTCCAAGGAATGTTGACAAAAGGAGTGGCTGGAAGGCAAAGGGAAGAGGTGAATCTTTAAACCTGTGAGTGACAGGAATCCTCGTGTTACAGTAGATGTGATCCACATGGACTTCAGTAAGGTGTTTGACAAGGTTCCCCATGGGAGACTGACTAGCAAGGTTAGATCTCACGGAATACTTGGAGAAAGAGCCATTTGGATACAGAACTGGCTCAAAGGTAGAAGGCAGAGTGTGGTGGTGGAGGGTTGTTTTTCAAACTGGAGGCCTGTGACCAGTGGAGTGCCACAAGGACCGATGCTGGGTCCACTTCTTTTCATCGTGTATATAAATGATTTGGATGTGAGCATAAGAGGTACCATTTGTAAGTTTGTAGATTGGAGATGTAGTGGATAGTGAAGAGGGTTACCTCAGATTACTACAGGATCTGGACCAGATGGGCCAATGGGCTTAGAAGTGGCAGATAGAGTTTAATTCAGATAAATGTGAGGTGCTGCATTTTTGGAAAGCAAATCTTAGCAGGACTTATACAATTAATGGTAAGGTCCAAGAGAGTGTTGCTGAACAAAGAAACCTTGGAGTGCAGATTCATAGTTCCTTGAAAGTGGAGTCTCAGGTAGATAGGATTGTGAAGAAGGCATTTGGTATGCTTTCCTTTATTGGTCAGAGTATTGAATACAGGAGTTAAGAAGTCATATTGCAGCTGTACAGGACATTGGTTAGGCCACTTTTGGAACATTGCGTGCAATTCTGGTCTCCTTCCTATCGGAAAGATGTTGTGAAACTTGAAAGGGTTCAGAAAAGATTTACAAGCATGTTACCAGGGTTGGAGGATTTGAGCTACAGGGAGAGGCTGAATAGGCTGGGGCTGTTTTCCCTGGAGTGTCGGAGGCTGAGGGGTGACCTTATACAGGTTTATAAAACCATGAGGAGCACTGATAGGATAAATAGACAAAGACTTTTCCCTGGGATCGGGGAGTCCAGAACTAGAGGGCAGAGGTTTAGGGTGAGAGGCGAAAGATATAAAAGAGACCTAAAGGGCAACTTTTTCATGCAGAGGGTGGAATGAGCTGCCGGAGGAAGTGGTGGAGGCTGGTACAATTGCAACATTTAAGAGGCATTTAGATGGGTATATGAATAGGAAGGGTTTGGAGGGATATGGGCCGGGTGCTGGCAGGTGGGACTAGATTGGCTTGGGATATCTGGTCGGCATGGACGGGTTAAACTGAAGGGTCTGTTTCTATGCTCTACATCTCTATGACGTCATGTACTTCTCACTCTCAGTGACTGTGAGCATTCTCACAGGAGTGGGTGCTGAAGATGTGCTTAACCAACTGGGACCCACAAACTGAGACAAATTGTACAATGCACAATGACCTGTCCCTTTGGGAGAGATATGTACCTCCCTCTGCTGGAAACAGTCATCACTTTGTCATGGGGAATTCGTTTGTATTAGCCATTAGCTGTCCGTTCATTTTCAATTCTTCCTTTGAGGTGAATGCACTGAGGCAACTTCCAAATGATGTGGGATTGGTGAGAGAGATCCTGTGTATATTGTCACACACAGTCTCCAACAAGCTGCAACACTGGAATGTGGAAAACCTGCCCGGGTATGTGATGTCAATAAAACAGAAACATGACAAATCCCATCCAGACAGTCAGAATTCACAGAGCTAGCAAGCTGCACTTACTCAGTGACATGGGAACAGCACTACCTGCAAGTTCCCCACCAAGTCACTCACCATCCTGACTTGGAACTATAATCCCCTTCACTTAATGGAGACTTCCTTCTCTAACAACACTGTGGGTCTAACTGCAGCACATGGACTGCAGCAGTTGAAGAAGGCAGCTCACCATGGCCTTCTCAAAGCCAGCTGAGGACAGCCAATAAATACTGGTCAGTGAGCAACACCCATGATTGATTCGATTAAAACAGATCTTGCTCACTGACACTCCGTTTAGGTTCCACCAAGACCAAAGCGTGAGAAACAAAGCTCACTCACTTCAATAATTTCAGTCCGAGACAAGATCTGAATCAGTAGTGTCATTTATTTCACCCTTGCAAGAGGGTACGATGTCCACTGTCTGCAAGGCAGGGACACACACACACACACTGAATTCAACGAATACATGATATTTATGTAATTTGTTTCCTATTTTTTTATCCCATTGCTCCTCCCCTGTTTACATCTTCCACTTCCCTAAGACCAGCCCCCATTACCCCTGTTTATCTCTCGCCTTATCCGGCCTTGTCTGTGACAAAATGCTTATTTCTGGCCTCACAAGGCTGTTTGACCTCATCCTGCTGTAGGTCATTGTTGGGTATATCCTTTCTTCATCATTATCTACCCCCTTCATCTGTGCTTTCCCCAAACATACTGATTCCTTATGACCTTTTAATTGGGGTTTGTTCCTGTGTTTCTGTAAAAGTGGGAAACAGATGCTTATAACTACTGCTTGTGCAAGCAGATCTGGCTTAACCTACATCCTCACAGCACCTTATCTATTTGTCTGTAACATCTACCATTGTTTTGCAGTCACATTTCATTCTTGCATACAATTTTAGCTAAGACAAAAACAATTATGTATTTCCTCCACATCGTTTGCATTCTAGTTGACTCAGCTCTTGGTTGAAACAATTACACACTGGTGTGAGTTCATTTACCTTGCATAAGTAATTATAATTGCAGAAGTAACACTTCTTTACCAATATCCCACAAAAGGTTGTTGACCTCATTAAAACCTTCATCTAATTAAGGACAAGGGAGCTGACCCGAGAGAGAGAGAGAGGAGAGCGACTGGTCCTAACGGTTTGAACAACATGTTTTTAGCAGCTGAGCAGAGAGAAGGATACTGGATTTGTAAACAAGAACATTAGAGCATCAGAACTAGGAGCAGGAATAGGCCATTCAGCCCCTCAGGCCTGCCTTGCCATTTAATACAATCATGGCTGCTCTCATCTCATCCTGAGTTGAACTTTCCTGCCTGTTCCCCATAACCCTTCAACCTGTTACTCATTAAAAATCTCTCTATCTCCTCCATAAACTAACTAAATTTCCCACCATGCACTGTACTCTGGGATAGTGAATTCCATATATTCAAACCTTTTGAAAGAAGTAAATTTTCTTCTGTTTTAAATCTGCTACCTCTTATCATTAAACCATGATCTCCCCACATGTGGAACCATCTTCTCTCTGGTTACTTTCTCAATCCCTTTTAGCATCTTCTATACCTTACTTAGATCTCTGCTCACTCTTCTAAACTCCAGACAGTAGAACCCTCAGCTGCTCAGTCCCTCCTCAAAAGACAAAATCCTCATTTCTGGAATCAATCTCATGAATTTCTTCGGAATTGCCTTCAATGCAACGGTCCCCCTCCTCAGGTAAGGGAACCACATTTGCACACAATACACTGGGTATGGTTTCACTAATGCCCTGTACAGTTGTGTAGTTCCCCATTTTTATTGTCTATTTCTTTTATAATAAATGTCAGGATTCCATTTGCCTTCCTGTTCCCAACCTTGTTAACACACACAAGGCTATCCAGATCCCTCTGCTCTGAAGCACTCTGAAGCTTCTATTTTGAAAATAAATTGCCTTTGTATTCCTCTGACAAAAATGGATAACCTCAAACACATCCACATTAAAGTTCATCTGTCAAATTTTGGCCCATTCACCTTATCTCACCGTATCCAGTTGTCGATTTCTTATTTCTTCGTTGCAACCTAATTTCATGTCATCTGCAAATTGTGGCTTTAGTTCCTTCCATCCCTGTATCTGGATAATTAATGTAGATTGTAAATAGTTGGGGCCTATGGGACTTGATGAGTTACATCCTGCTCACCAGAAAAAGTTCCATTCATCCCATCTCTCTGCTTTCTGTTCATTCGCTGATCCTCTATCCAAGCTAATAAATTACCCCAATCCCCATGTTAATCTCCAGCATCTGCAGATCTCACCTTATCCCATGTTCATCTTACCTTGTAAACTGAAACATTGTCTCTGTCAAACTCAAAGTTAGTGTCCAGTGAAAACAGGAACTCCAGCAAACCTTTCTGTTGTTGAACAAACCAGATAACAGCGTAACACCCAGGATTCAGGTAATTCTCACAACTCAAAGACTTCAAACTTTCGTTTCCTGTCTGGGTGAGACACCCTGTCTGTTCTACTTAAGTTATTGCCTGTGTTTTTGCTTGATGGTGCATCTTTATATTTTCTCAGGGAAATAGGTTTTTTTCACTCAAGAAAACCTTATAATTTGACTCCATCCTTTTGATTGAATTAAGTGCATTTGAATTGAAGTTTGGAGCTGTGAACCAAAGCAGGAAACGAAGATATTTGTTGTGATGGATGAAGAAGGATTGGAAAGCGAGGACCTGATATGTGAATATAAAAACATAAGAAATAGGAGAGTCATTAGGCCATTCAGCCCCTCAGGTCTGCCCTGCCATTCAACAGGATCATGGGTAATCTGCCCCAGAGCTCAGCTCCATTTTGGTGCCAGCTCATCACAGCCATCAACTCTCAGATATTACAACATCTCTCAACCTCCACTTCAATCCTTTTGGTGATGGACCCTCCACAACTCTCAGTATTACATTAATATTTGATGTATTTTGTTCCAAATGCAACACTTTAAACTGATATTCATATTATCTCTTTTTTTTGTCCCTTTCATATTTAAATCATGTTTTCGCTTTTCCATTTATGTCTTTTCAATGAATTCCTGCCTTTTTAGTGAGCAAATAGAACCAGTCTGACTCAAGATTGGAATACATACAGACTCTAACCTCACACCTTTCTGAGCAGAGATGTCACCATTTTCTTTATAAAATATTAATTTATCTCAGGAATGTGACTTATAGAGTCATTGAGATCTACAGCACAGAAACAGACCATTCGGCCCAAATCATCCATGCTGACCTGTTATCCCAACCTAATCGAGTCCAAATTGCAAGTACTTGGATCATATACCTCTAAACCTTTCCTATTCATATACCCATTAAGTTTCCTTTCAAATGTTGCAATTGTAACAGCCTCCAACACTTCCTCTGGCAACTCTTTCCAAACCTGCACCACCCTCTGTGTGAAAAAGTTGCCCTTTGGGTCTCTTTTATATTTTTGCCCTCTCGCTCTAAACCTATGCCCTCTAGTTCTGAACTCCCCCACAACAGGGAAAAGACTTTGTGTATTTACCCTGTCCATGCCCCTCATGATTTTATAAACCTCTATAAGGTCACCCCTCAGCCTCCGATGCTCCAGGGAAAACATTCTGGCCTATTCAGCCTCCCTCAAAAGCTCAAATCTTTCAACCCTGGCAACATTCTTGTAAATCTTTACTGAACCCTTTCAAGTTTCACAACATCCTTCTGATAGGAAGGAGACCAGAATTGCTTGAAAGAAGTTCTGGGATTTACATATTAATGAATCAAAGCCTGCAACCCATTCTTAAAAGATGAAAGACTTAACAGCAATCTAGGTTTGTTCAATATGTCACATCAGTGTATGGCACTGTGATCTTTTGCGATAAATGCTGTGTCCTATGATTCTACTCCTCCAGCAACCCTGACAAAGGAGCAGCGCTCAGAAAGCTTGTCCTCTCAAAACAATCTGTTGAACTATAACCTGGTGCAGTCAAAAGGAATTAAAATGTTCAAGGGGAAAATAGGACTCCCTGAAACTGGGCAAGTGGAAGACTTGTGTACAATTGGTGGTATCACTGAAAATGCTTAGGATTGCAGCAGATTTAATGCGGCAGGACTGGCAACATCTGTGCAGAGAGAATCAAAGTTAATGTTTCGTGAATGAGTGTTTGACCCATTCTGCAGGGACCCAGAGTCTATCATGGACCAAGCCAGCCCTGTGGGGTCTGCAGTCCAGCTGCCCAAGTGGATCAAGTGGGTTCACATTCATCAGATGGAGCTTCATCCAGTGTACTATGAGGCAGAAGTAAAGAAAAAGCAGGAGATCAGAATCTCCTCAATCAAGAAGAAAAAAATCAGATGAAGCTTCATTAAGCAGTAACCCTGGGCCCAGAGCCTCAGTGTGAGCAGGGCTGGCTCTCTGTAATCCTGGGATCCAATGTTGTGGGACTGGGACAAAGCAGCTGGGACTGGATGGTGACAGATGACTCTTCAATGGGTGACTCTTCAAATGTCGACAGCTGGATTTCGCAAAACCTTTTACCCAAATGTAGGCTGGAGGTGCTCAAACCAAACCCCAAGACAGAGAACAGCAACAGCTGCCCCGAGAAAGAGGACATCCAGATGGATCCTCATCTCATTGAGCATTCTGTTCAATCGGAGATGGGAATAATGCTCCTGGGATCAATTCTGTTCTCTGGGGAATTATTAGGAAATAGGAATGCGGTGATGATTTTGGGATTCTTGACTCAGAACCTCGTCCAGAAAAGACATTAGTGCTTCAAGAGAATCAGGACGAGAATAATAATGCAGAGTCAGTGACCAACGCACCCATCCCACTGAAACCCTGAGGGTTGGGCCGGGGGGAATACATTGGGAATCTGAGGGGGTGCAGTCTCACACCGAAGCTTCCTCCCCTTTGTCATCAGATAAAGAGGAACCAAAGGCTGTCGTTTGCTCTTCCCCATCGCTGGGACCAGAAAACAGGATGCTTGTTATTCCCACCCCAATGGTCCTCTTTCCCAATCTGCCTCATGATGTGGTGCTGGGAATGAGGAAACGAATGCTGGGGAACATGAGGAATTGTAGGAAAATCCAATTCTGACCATGTATGTACAAGCTGTGCTGGGGGAATTGGAGAGGCTGGGCCCAGTGCTCAAATCAAACATGAAGAGAGGGTCAAAATGTCTCTGTGGAAGCTGCTGGAAATGAGGTTTTTTTTTGTCTGGGCCTTGGCTGGTGCAACAGGCCCGGAAACAGCTGCAAAGCATTATGAGAGGGAGATGAACCACCTGGGTTCCTGAGAAATATTTTGGAGCCATGTCTCCTTCACACTGAGATCTGTCAAATCCAGGCCTGGTGCTGGGATCCCCTGGTGAAGCCTGAGGGCTTCCAGGGAACGGGAGCCTGGCCTGGCTCGGCTTGGTTCTGGATTCCGCTGTCCTGGAGGAAGGGGACACGCCTCATCCTCTTCTCCAGCTGAAAGCATTGGGCTTGAAAACCCCAGGCCCATGTGCCCCATTCAGAGCAAGGCCCAGGGACAGGGCACTCAGGGCCCGGGATGACTTGGGGAGGCCTGGGTTTGCCCAGCTCGACTCACACAGCGGGATCCATTTGTTTGTGAAAGGAACAGGCAATGAAGGGAGAAAGAGCAGAGACTGGTGACGGGGGTCACTGGGGTGAACATTGGTCTTAGCCTCGAACTCCATCCTGGGGGATGAATTCTCTCTCACGTCCTCGTTGTGGGGCCTGGGTTTATCGTTGTCTGACCAAGGTCATGGGCTCAGGGACACAAGAGCGGGAAAGTGGCTGAAGATGTTTCTGAAGGGACTGGATAAGGTGAGTGGAGCAGATTCACAAGTGGAGTCATGTTCTTTGGGATAATATCAAATTAACGGTGAAAGTATTTTAATATTGTGTATATCCGTCATATAGTAATGGAAGAGTTGTCTTTGTTGTTTAATCAGTCTAGTGTTTCACCTTGTGTCCCTATAACCAGTTGTGAGGTGAACCAATGTGCTGAGCTCCAAACCAGGAGGTGTGAAGATGGAGTTCTGAAGAGAGAAGGATTTAGACTGAGGACAACATCGCTGTACAAAACAGGGACACACACAGAGAAATGTCGGGGCCTGTCACCAAGGAGGGGCTAACCACCAGACCCCTTCACCATAGAAACAGAACAAGAGCCTGTGCTCCTGGGGATGTGTGAATGGCCTCTTCCTGCCCTCCCAGGATCCAGCAATCACTCCCTGGCACCTGGAGACTGCCCCCTGCTGGGAGCAGGATCTGATCACATGGAGGGGGTCCTTCCTCTCCATGGAGGCATTGATAACACACTCAAACGGCCCAGATTTTAGGCATTGCTATATCTGCCAAGGGAGCAGAATCAGAAAAGGGCATGAACCAACCCCAGCCAACCCTCAAGGATATTGCTGCTATCATGAGAATTCTGACTTGGTCAGTCCTGTGTCTGTGTCTGAATGTCTCATCACCAAAAATTACAAACGAGACCAAGAGGGAGTTTGGCTGGTGGAGAGAAAGGCCCTTCCTTCCAGATCCTCCATAAATGCCTATACTGCATTGTCCTATATAGATGTATATCTTTCATCTATACAGTTGATATGGAAGAATAGATCTCTTACAAATCTGTCCAGTGGAGCATGTTGGACAAGGAAAGTTGGATTGTCTTCTACTGTATATGCTGTAAATCTGGGGTCAGAAGAAATGGGGATACATATTATCACACACCACCAGAGTGGGTGGAACGTGAAGCCATGTCTCCCGGGCCAGAGCTAAGGACATGACATTGTACCACAAGGGCCCCTGTAGCAACTTTTTTTGGCATTTTCCAACAGTTGATCAGATTGTTGAATCTCATCCCCCGACTCAGATTCTGTCCTAAACTGGGAATCGTCATCCTCCCAACCTGGGCTATACTGAATGTTGGACAGACACCCATAAGGACTCAGTGTGCAACAGAAGTACAGTGCAAGAAGTCCAGGTCCATGTTTATTTCCTCTTCTTTTCTCTGATCCAACTCTCTCTCAGTTGTGAAGAAAGGCCCCTCCTGAATTATCTGATCAGCCGAGTATTGCAGCGTTTTCTGTTTGTGATTTTGCCTCCAATCCCAGGTCTCCAGCAGCAGGGGCTGAGACTGCACACTCAGACTGGACTGACCTTTGTACTGCTCACCATCACCATCCTCTGGCTGAAACTGGCACTGCAGTGAACAGCAGGAGAAAGGGCAATTTTCAATTTTATTAAAACAAATTACTGCAGATGCTGGAATCTGAAACTAAAAAAGTGAAAATGCTGGAAAATCTCAGCAAGTCTGGCAGCATCTGTAAGGAGAGAAAAGAGCTGATGTTTCGAGTCTAACTGACCCTTTGTCAAAGCCGAAAAAAAGAAATAGGGAGGTATTTATACTACGCTGAGAGAAGGTGAGTCATGGCTCCAGAAGCAAAGGTAGCAATAAAGAGGGGATAATGACAGTGCATAGGGAGATTATAGGGAGATTAGGAGCTGTGAATGACCAAGGTTGAAGCCAGTGCTATGTGACAAAATATATGGGGGATGGGTGAAGCAGAGGCAAAATGGGAAACATTAGTTTTATTATAACACAAGAGAAATGCTCTAATTTATAGCCCAACCTTGTTTTATTTAAAGTCTGGTTGAGATTTACAAAGTATAATCTAGAAATGCAATGACATTTAATGACAATTTACTGTCAATGGTGCTTTCTAATCCTGAAACCTTGACCTCTGACCCTGACCTTGAACGTAGGATAAGGACATTGTGAGGTCAGGGATAATGTGACCCTGAGGCTTTTTCCAGATCCGGATCTGAAACAGAGCAGATTCTCAGAAACTGGTTTAAACCCAAGTCCTGAAGAAAGGATAAAGTTTCCCAGTGAATTTATTCCCATTGAAGGTGTGGAGATGGGACTTGGTTGGGCGTTGTAAAATGAAACTGTCCCAGATTCATAACTGAGATAAACTCCCACCTTCCTGGGGATCAGACTAACAGGAAGAGAGGATGGAGAGGAGGTGTTTATGTTAAACTGATTCTCAAAACGTCGAATCGTACAGAATCTATTCTCCAGGTTCCGACTGAACCATCTCTTCCTCTCCACAGACTCTGAGGCTACTCCAAGAATCCAATCCCAGTTCTCCACCACCTCCACCTCCCAGTAAGGTCTCCCAGATGTGAATCCTTCTGAACCCAGAGCAGAGGGACAGATACAGTTAATAAGCCTCTTCCCAGTGTCAGAGAGACTCCTCTGGTACCAGGCCCATTTTCAGATCCTCAGACACTTCCAGCCAGGGACTCACTATATCCACATTCACAATCACAGAGACAAGGAGGAAAAAGCGAAGAAAGAGTCACTGAGGACAGGGAGTGGGAGAGAGTTATGTGGAATATATATGGGCAAAGATGTGTGTGTGGGGATATCTGTGCATGGGGTGATGCGCTTGTGGGAGAGTGGGGATTTTAAAATGTGGGGTAGAGTTTGTGTGGGAAGGTTATAGGAGAGGAGCTGTGATGTGAATGTAGGGGGGTGTGGGAGATGTGCATAGGAGTTATGTCTGTGTGTGAAGATGAAGTGTATGCTATATATGAGTGTGTGTTTGGGGAGTTTGGGGAGAGTGTTTTGGGGATGTATGTGGCAGTGTGTGTTCAGGTGTGTCAATGGGACATAGAACATAGAACAGAGAAAAATACAGCGCAGTACAGGCCCTTTGGTCCTCAATGTTGCACCGATCCAAGCCCACCTAACCTACACGAGCCCACTATCCTCTATATGCCTATCCAATGCCCGTTTAAATGCCCATAAAGAGGGAGAGTCCACCACTGCTACTGGCAGGGCATTCCATGAACTCACGACTCGCTGAGTAAAGAATCTACCCCTAACATCTGTCCTATACCTACCACCCCTAAATTTAAAGCTATGCCCCCTTGTAATAGCTGACTCCATACGTGGAAAAAGGTTCTCATGGTCAACCCTATCTAAACCCCTAATCATCTTGTACACCTCTATCAAGTCACCCCTAAACCTTCTTTTCTCCAATGAAAACAGCCCAAGTGCCTCAGCCTTTCCTCATACGATCTTCCTACCATACCAGGCAACATCCTGGTAAACCTCCTCCATATCCTTCCTATAGTATGGCAACCAAAACTGCACACAATACTCCAGATGCGGCCGCACCAGAGTCTTATACAACTGCATGACCTCAGGACTCTGGAACTCAATTCTTCTACCAATAAAAGCCAGTACGCCATATGCCTTCTTCACCGCACTATTTACCTGGGTGGCAACTTTGAGAGATCTGTGTACATGGACACCAAGATCTCTCTGCTCATCCACAGTACCAAGTAACCGACCATTAGCCCAGTACCCCATCTTCTTGTTACTCTTACCAAAGTGAATCACTTCACACTTACCCACATTGAACTCCATTTGCCACCTTTCTGCCCAGCTCTGCAGCTTATCTATATCCCGCTGTACCTGCCACATCCTTCCTCACTGTCAACAACTCCACCGACTTTCGTATCATTCGCAATCCTGCTCACCCAATCTTCTAGCCCCTCCTCCAGGTCATGTATAAAAGTGACAAACAGCAATGGTCCCAAAACAGATCCTTGCGGAACACCGCTAGTAACTGCACTCCAAGATGAACCTTTACCATCAACTACTACCCTCTGTCTTCTTCCAGCCAGCCAATTTCTAATCCAAACCTCTAACGCACCCTCAATGCCATACCTCTGTAGTTTTTGCAGGAGCCTACCATGGGGAACCTTATCAAACGCCTTACTAAAATCCATATACACCACATCTACCGCTTTACCCTCGTCCACCTCCTTAGTCACCTTCTCAAAGAATTCAATAAGGTTTGTGAGGCACGACCTGCCCTTCACAAAACCATGCTGACTATCCTTGATCACATTATTCTTATCCAGATGTTAATAAATCCTATCCCTTACAATTCTCTCTAAGACTTTGCCCACAACAGAAGTGAGACTCACTGGCCTATAGTTACTAGGGTTATCCTTACTCCCGTTCTTGAACAAGGGAACCACATTTGCTACCCTCCAGTCTTCTGGCACTATTCCTGTAGACAACGAGGACATAAAAATCAAGGCCAATGGCTTTGCAATCTCCTCCCTTGCTTCCCAGAGAATCCTAGGATAAATGCCATCAGGCCCAGGGGACTTATCTATTTTCACCCTTTCCAGAATTTCCAATACCTCTTCCCTACATACCTCAAAGCCATCCATTCTAATTAATTGTGACTCAGTATTCACATCGGCAACAATGTCCTGTTCCTGAGTGAATACTGACGAAAAGTATTCATTCAGTGTCTCCCCAATCTCTTCAGCCTCCACACGCAACTTCCCACTACTATCCTTGACTAGACCTATTCCTACCCTAGTCATTCTTTTCTTCCTGACATACCTTTAGAAAGTCTTAGGGTTTTCCCTAATCCTACCAACTAAGGACTTTTCATGTCCCCTCCTTGCTGCTCTCAGCTCTCTCTTCAGATCCTTCCTGGCTACCTTATAACTCTCAATCGCCCCAATTGAACCTTCACGCCTCATCTTTACATAGGCCGCCCTCTTCCTTTTAACAAGGGATTCCAATTCCTTATTAAACCACGGCTCCCTCACACGACCCTTTCCTCCCTGCCTGACAGGTACATACTTATCAAAGACACTCAATAGTTGCTCCTTGAACAAGCTCCACATATCAATTGTGCCCTTCCCTTGAAGCCTACTTTTCCAAGCCACGCATCCTAAGTCATGCCTCACCGCATCACATGTGTGTGTGTCAGGGAAATCTGTGTGCAGGTGAGGTATCTGGGAAGAAATGTATGTGTGAGGGGACTGTGCGCATGGGGTGAGATGTGTGTAGGGAGGGATGTGTATTGGGGACATTTGTGTGTGAGTGCGCTTTTGGGGGATATGTGCAAGTGTGGATTGGGGCATGTGTATCTGTGCAATTAGTATATATGTGTGCTTGTGGAGGGATGTATGTGGGGAAAAGTTGGAGGGATGTATGTGGGGAAAAGTGTGCTTGAGGAACATTTGTTTGTGGCACGATATGTGTAGGGGTTTGTGTGTGAGGGAGCCTTGGGAGATGTATATGCAGGGAGCATGTGTGAAGGAATGTGTGAGAGGCTGTGTTTGTGGTGGGATATGTGTGGAAGGGATGGACTGGGGAGATAGATACATGGCTTGGAAAGGGTGGACACTAGGAAATTGTTTCTGTTAAGCGAGGAGACTAGGACCCGTGGACACAGCCTTAGAATTAGAGAGGGTAAATTCAGAACAGAAATGTGGAGATATTTCTTCAGCCAGAGAGTGGTGGGCCTGTGGAATTCATTGCCGCAGAGTGCAGTGGAGGCGAGGACGCTCAATGTCTTCAAGGCAGAGATTGATAGATTCTTGATGTCACAAGGAATTAAGGGCTACAGGGAGAATGCGGGTAAGTGGAGTTGAAATGCCCATCAACCACGATTGAAGGGCGGAGTGGACTTGATGGGCCGAATGGCCTTCCTTCCACTCCTATGTTTTATGGTCTTATAGGTTCATGTATCTGGGAAATTAGTGTTGGGAGAATGTCTGTGTGGGGAAGGTGTGCATTTGTGTGAGTGTGTGGGGGAAATGTGTTTGTAGGTGGGTAGTACCTGAGGGGGTGTGTCTGTGTGTGTGTGTGTCTGTCTGTGTGTGTGTGTCTGTGTGTGTGAGTGTGAGTGTGAGTGTGAGTGTGAGTGTGAGTGTGAGTGTGAGAGTGTGTGAGTGTGAGTGTGTGTGTGAGATTATGAGTGACTGGGAATGGGTACGTGGGGATGCATGTGTGGGGGAGATTGTATGTGTGTGTGTGATGGCAGCAGCAATTCTACCCAAATCCCTCCTCACTGCCCTCAGATCCCATCCCATTTCTGAGTGAGTGTGTGGGAAAAATATTGATCTCTTTCTCCTCAGCCCAGAGCAGAGGACAGTCTCACTGACCAACGGGAACATTCCCATTTCTCTGCAGATGAGCATTCCTGGAGCAGATGGCCACTCCGTCTGAATACCATTTAATCGACAGGAGAACCTAAAGTGAACCTTCAGTCCGGTTCCTGAATGAGGAGCCCCAACATTCCATACATCAACATTCCTCACCCTCGCTCCATGTAACAGCAGCACAGTGACCACGAGTGGAGAGTGAAAACGTTCCCTTCACTCCCAATAGGACAAGCTCCCAGTGGACACAGGGCATGCGAACTGGAATCTGGGAGAAAGTTATCCAATTTCCATTCTTTGCTATCTGACTCCCACAGCTATCTTGATGACACTTCCTCACTACCACCTTCCTGGAAAGACGACACTATTCTCCCAGTATCTCCATCTCCATCACTCTTGTTTAGATTTTCAATGTTAGATTTTTTAATTTGTCTACCCTTTTCTTCAGGTGAGGATTCCCACACTTTGAGTGACATAGTTTCGACTGCGTTTGATCAGTTTCACACAATTCTACCCACACGCCTTTCCCTCTGACCCAGCCACACCACGTGGTTCCTGTTTTCCTCACCTTCAACCCAGCAGCTTCTATATTCAATTCAAATGATTATTGGATGGTCATACATTCTGATCCACCATAGTCAAGCCCACACCTTAATCCTCTCCCTGGACACACAAAAGTTATTAATCTAGAGTGTGTGCAATGTGGTCTTAAGGTAACTGTGAAGATAGACTTTTCTGGCACTTTCAGGAAATGGATTGTAATCCAGTTCTTGCTGCCTATGTCCACAGTGAGCACCAGCTGACTCCATCCCCCTCACCCAACAGACAGACAAAGCCTTGTTCCCAGGCTCCCTGTCCTGACCTTAGTCATGGACACAAGGGTGACACACAGAGTGGAGATGTACCAGGAGGATGAGGACTGGAGAGACGGAAAGGTTCAGATGGGAAGGGTGAGGTTTCATTGATGAAGTTTGCGAAGTATTGATGGGTTTGACAGGGAGCCGGTTTCTCTGGTCGCTGACTCCCAGGATCCATCACATCATAAGATTGTTAAAACGGATGATGTCAATCAATTTGTGGTGTACAGGGCACGCTCCGACTGGTCAGTGTGATGTCATCAAAATGAACATCTTGGCCAGTGATCATGTGATTAGTGCATCGACAGTGTGTGCAGGATCTCACCGAGATGCTGCCAAAGTGGACTGGATGTTAAGGTAATAAATGTTATCAGTTACAGTAAGGACAATGTATTAACTCTTTGTTTGTAATTAAATCAGAGAGATTGTGCTTGAAATTGGCCAAAGGGCGTTCTCCTGCATTTGAGGATTGAGGAAGAGGAAAGGATGTGGCAGGTTCAGCTCACCAGCTCAAACTGACACTTTTTAAAAGCTGTATTAGGTGCTTGAGAAATAATATATTAATTATTTACAGGGATGTTTCTGGTCACGTTCATGTGAGATTCTGGTCACGTTCATTTGAGTGGGAGCAGCGGCCGAGGAAAAACGAACCCGGGACACTACAGCTAAGGTAAGACAGTTTGTTTCAAAATTACTTACCTGTAGCGGGCAGCGGAAGTGAGGTTGGAGCGCATAGCTGGGCGGGAAGGTAAGTGATTAGTATTTGAGTGGGTGTGTTCTAGACCCCAGGTCCTACTTCCGTAGGGCCTCCCTCCCACCCTCCTCCTCTAACCTAACTTTAAAGTCCACAGGTTATTGACTCAGTGTTCTTGTTTTTGGAGACAGTGTACAGTCATGGCAGCACAGGCGGTGGAATGTTCCTCCTGCAGGATGTTTGAGGTAGGGGTGACCACCGATACTCCTGCCGACTTCGTGTGCAGGAAATGCAGTCAGATCCTGATCCTCACCGAACGAGTTAGGGAACTGGAACTGGAGCTGGATGAGCTGAGGATTATTCGAGAGGCTGAGAGGGTGATCGATAGAAGCTACAGGGACATAGTTACGCCGGAGAACAGAGGTAGCTGGGTAACAATTAGAGGTGGGAAGGGGAAGAAACAGGCAGTGCAGGGTTCCCCTGTGGTCGTTCCTCTAAAAAATAAGTATACAGCTTTGGAAACTGTTGGGGGGGACAGCCTTGCAGGTGTAAGCTGCAGTGAAGGGGTCTGTGGCTCTGAGATTCAGAAGGGAAAGGGGGAGAAGAGGAGAGCGCTAGTTATAGGGGACTCTCTAGTTAGAGGGACGGACAGGCGGTTCTGTGGACATGGGCGAGACTCTCGGATGGTTTGTTGCCTCCCGGGTGCTAGGGTCCGAGACGTCTCGGACCGTGTCTTCAGAATCCTTAAGGGGGAGGGTGTGCAGCCAGAAGTCGTGGTACACATTGGCACCAACGACATAGGTAGGAAGAGGGGTGGGGAGGTCATTCAAGAGCTCAAAGAGTTAGGCTGGAAACTAAAAGCTAGGACAGACAGAGTTGTCATCTCTGGGTTGTTGCCGGTGCCACGTGACAGAGAGGCAAAGAATAGGGAGAGAGTGCAGTTGAACACGTGGCTGCAAGGATGGTGTAGGAGGGAGGGCTTCAGATATTTGGACAATTGGACTGCATTCTGGGGAAGGTGGGACCTGTATAAACAGGACGGGTTGCACCTGAACCAGAAGGGCACCAATATCCTGGGGGGTAGGTTTGCTAGCACTCTTCGGGGGGGTTTAAACTAATTTGGCAGGGGGATGGGATCCGGACTTGTAGTCCAGCAAGTAAGCTAACTGTGTGTCAGGATGTCCAAGACTGTAGGGAGGCTGTGGAGAAGGTAGCACTGACAGGGACTACTTGCGGACACAGAGATGGGCTCAAGTGCGTATACTTCAATGCAAGGAGTATCAAAAATAAGGTGGGTGAACTTAAGGTGTGGATCGGTACCTGGGACTACGATGTTGTGGCCATCACGGAAACATGGATAGATGGGGGACAGGAATGGCTGTTGGAGGTTCCTGGTTACAGATGTTTCAGTAAGATTAGGGAGGGTGGTAAAAAAGGAGGGGGGGTGGCATTGCTAATTAGAAATGGTATAACGGCTGCAGAAAGGAAGTTTGAGGGGGATCTGCCTCTGGAGGTAGTATGGGCTGAAGTCAGAAATAGGAAAGGTGCAGTCACCTTGTTGGGTGTTTATTATAGGCCCCCCAATAGCAGCAGAGATGTGGAGAAACAGATTGGGAAACAGATTTTGGAAAGGTGCAGAAGCCACAGGGTCGTAGTCATGGGCGACTTCAACTTCCCAAATATTGATTGGAAGCTCTTTAGATCAAGTAGATTGGATGGGGCAGTGTTTGTGCAGTGTGTCCAGGAAGCTTTTCTAACGCAGTATGTAGATTGTCCAACCAGAGGGGAGGCCATATTGGATTTGGTACTCGGTAACGAACCGGGACAAGTGGTGGGCTTGTTAGTGGGTGAACATTTTGGTGATGGCGACCACAATTCTGTGACTTTCACCTTGGTTATGGAGAGAGATAGGTGCGCACAACAAGGAAGTTTTTACAATTGGGGGAAGGGAAATTACGATGCTGTAAGACAGGATTTGAGGAGCATACGTTGGGAGCATAGGCTGTCAGGGAAGGATGTGGTGGAAATGTGGGACTTTTTCAAGGAGCAGATACGACGTGTCCTTGATATGTATGTACCGATCAGGCAGGAAAGAAATGGTCGTGTGAGGGAGCCTTGGTTGACGAGGGAGGTTGAATGTCTAGTAAAGAGGAAGAAGGAGGCTTACATAAGGTTGAGGAAACAAGGTTCAGACAGAGCAGTGGAGGGATACAGGATAGCCAGAAGGGACCTGAAGAAAGGGATTAGGAGAGCTAAGAGAGGGCATGAAAAATCCTTGGCGGATAGGATCAAGGATAACCCCAAGGCATTCTATGCGTATGTGAGAAACCTGAGAATGACGAGAACGAGGGTAGGTCCGATCAAGGACAGTGGTGGGAGACTGTGTATTGAGTCGGAAGAGATAGGAGAGGTCTTGAACAAGTACTTCTCTTCAGTATTTACGAACGAGAGGGACCGTATTGTTGAAGAGGAGAGTGTGAAACGGACTGATAAGCTAGAAGAGATACCTGTTAGGAAGGAAGATGTGTTGGACATTTTGAACAACTTGAGGATAGACAAGTCCCCCGGGCCTGACGGGATATATCCTAGGATTATGTGGGAAGCAAGAGAGGAAATTGCAGTACCGTTGGCAATGATCTTCTCGTCTTCACTGGCAACGGGGGTGGTACCAGGGGACTGGAGAGTAGCGAATGTTGTGCCCCTGTTCAAAAAAGGGAATAGGGATAACCCCGGGAATTACAGGCCAGTTAGTCTTACTTCTGTGGTAGGCAAAGTAATGGAAAGGGTACTGAGGGATAGGATTTACGAGTATCTGGAAAGACACTGCTTGATTAGGGACAGCCAGCACGGATTTGTGAAGGGTAGGTCTTGCCTTACAAGTCTTATTGAATTCTTCGAGGAGGTGACCAAGCATGTGGATGAGGGTAGAGCAGTGGATGTAGTGTACATGGATTTTAGTAAGGCATTTGATAAGGTTCCCCATGGTAGGCTTATGCGGAAAGTCAGGAGGCATGGGATAGAGGGAAATTTGGCCAATTGGATAGAAAACTGGCTAACCGGTCGAAGTCAGAGAGTGGTGGTAGATGGTAAATATTCAGCATGGAGTCCAGTTCCAAGTGGAGTTCCGCCGGGATCAGTTCTGGGTCCTCTGCTGTTTGTAATTTTTATTAATGACTTAGATGAGGGAGTCGAAGGGTGGGTCAGTAAATTTGCAGATGATACAAAGATAGGTGGAGTTGTGGACAGTGAGGAGGGCTGTTGTCGGCTGCAGAGGGACTTGGATATGATGCAGAGCTGGGCTGAGGAGTGGCAGATGGAGTTCAACCCTGCCAAGTGTGAGGTTGTCCATTTTGGAAGAACAAATAAGAATGCGGAATACAGGGTTAATGGTAGGGTTCTTGGTCAGGTGGAGGAACAGAGGGATCTTGGGGTCTATGTACATAGATCTTTGAAGGTTGCCACTCAGGTGGATAGAGTTTGTAAGAAGGCCTATGGAGTATTATCGTTCATTAGCAGAGGGATTGAATTCAAGAGTCGTGAGGTGATGTTGCAGCTGTACAGGACTTTGGTTAGGCCACATTTGGAGTACTGTGTGCAGTTCTGGTCGCCTCACTTTAGGAAAGATGTGGAAGCTTTGGAGAGGGTGCAGAGAAGATTTACCAGGATGTTGCCTGGAATGGAGAGTAGGTCGTACGAGGATAGGTTGAGAGTTCTCGGCCTTTTCTCGTTGGAACGGCGAAGGATGAGGGGTGACTTGATAGAGGTTTATAAGATGATCAGAGGAATAGATAGAGTAGACAGTCAGAAACTTTTTCCCCGGGTACAACAGAGTGTTACAAGGGGACATAAATTTAAGGTGAAGGGTGGAAGGTATAGGGGAGATGTCAGGGGTGGGTTCTTTACCCAGAGAGTGGTGGGGGCATGGAATGCGCTGCCCGAGGGAGTGGTAGAGTCAGATTCATTGGCGACCTTTAAGT
Source organism: Chiloscyllium punctatum (assembly GCF_047496795.1). NCBI lineage: Eukaryota > Metazoa > Chordata > Chondrichthyes > Orectolobiformes > Hemiscylliidae > Chiloscyllium > Chiloscyllium punctatum. The sequence continues at coordinate 23,311,061 of NC_092768.1, read as the reverse complement.
GGCATTTGGATAGGTACATGGATGGGTGCTTAATCTAGGATAGAAGTGCGGCACAACATCGTGGGCCGAAGGGCCTGTTCTGTGCTGTATTGTTCTATGTTCTATGTTCTATGTTCTATTGCCTGCCTGCTTCCTCATTTAAGTATACTCAGTGCCTGATGGAGGGAGCTCATTATTGGAAGAGAGGTTTTATAGAGAGACTTCCCCTGCCCTCACTCCTTACTGATGTGTACAGACAAATGAGAGTCAGTTTGCAGTTCGAGGGTCAGACAGGAGTCATTCTGATTCCCAGAACATAAACTCCCTCTCCACATTACTCACTTGTTACCTGGGTTCAGGAGTGACCTCCACACTATTGATGTTGTTTAATAAAACTGGTGTCTCTGTATTGTCAGCAACTCTCAGTTGGGACAGGAGTTCCCTCACTCCATCTATCATTCCCCTGTGACCTACATCCCTTGTTCTGGAAGTCTCATCACTGTGCAGTCAGTCAGAGTGGTGCTTAATGAGATGGGCCTTTCCTAAAAGTGGTGATACAGGACTCTCCCTGGTTCTCCAACCAGCCGACAAAACACTTCCACTAAGCACCAGTCACTCTCCTTGATATTTTCTCATTACAGAAATTCAAATCATAACATGCAAATCAGGTCCAAGGAACTTATCTGAGCTTTACCAGGGTTAGCAGTGTCCAGCACTTCTCTCCAACTTGGATACGGTAAAGGGCCATTGCAATCATTATTCCTGTAACACTTCAACAGTTGATGACAAGGTGACCATTTTGTTGAGAATACTTTTTGCTGAGTAATTTTACCAACTAACACCGAGTTCCAGTTAAGTGCATTTCCTACCTTCTCTTCTGTGATGTTTTCTCCTGAAATAAACAAAAGACAAATCTGAATTGACAGAGACTGACTGTCTATATTCTGAAAGCAATCCTATTCATCCCAGTAGCATCCTATTAAACACTGAAATGTTAGAGAAAATTCTCTTCTCTGTGACACATGACCAGTACTGAGATTGTTCACATATAGCCTCTCCTTGAGTTTTCACTCAACTGAGCTTAGACTTTCTCAGCTTCAAACATTCCCTGCAGTGGTTCTTATCAAAAACTTATTTGTAACTTTTAAACTGAACACATTTCACAGAGGAAAGCAGTTTCCCAACAGTGCTAATCTATCTTCCTTTCTCAGGGGCAACTGTTTTTCAGATCCAGCTTCAGTCACGACTTAGAGTTACCGAGTCACAGAATTGTGCAACTCAGAAACAGACCCTTCGGTCCAACTAGTCCATGCCGACCAGATATCCTAACCTAATCTAGCCCCATTTGCCAGCACATGCTCCATATCCCTCCAAATCCTTCCAATCCATATACCCTTCCAGATGCCTTTTAAATGTTGCAATTGCACCAGCCTCCACCACTTTGTCTGGCAGCTCATTCCATACACGTACCACCCTCTGCGTGAAAAGTTTGCCCCTTCTGTCTCTTTCATATCTTTCCCTCTCACCCTAAATCTGTGCCCTCAAGTTGTGGACAGCCCCACCCTCAGGAAAAGATTTTGTCTGTTTATCCTATCCACACGTTTCATGATTTTGTAAACCTCTATAAGGTCACCCCTCAACCCCCAACGCTCCATGGAAAACAGCCCCGGCCTATTCAGCCTCTCCCTACAGCTCAAATCCTCCAACCCTGGCAACATCCTTGTAAATCTTTTCTGAACCGTTTCAAGTTTCACAACATCCTTCTCACAGGAAGGAGACCCAGAATTGCAATATTACAAAATTGGCCAAACCGACATCCTGTCCAGCCACAACATGACATCCCAATTCCTACGCTCAATACTCTGACCAATAAAGGAAAGCATACCAAATGCCTTCTTCACTATCCTATCTGTCTGTAACTCTACATTCAAGGAGCTATGAACCTGCACTCCAAGTTCTGTTCAGCATCACTCCCGAGGACCTTGCCATTAAGTGTATCGGTCGTGCTCTGATTTACTTTCCCAAAATGCAGCACTTCACATTTATCTAAAATACACTCCATCTGCTAATCATCAGCCAATTGGCTCATTGATCAAGATCCTGTTGTAATCTTAGATAACCTTCTTCACTACACCTCCAATACACCTCCAATCTTGGGTCATCTGCAAACTTACTAACTAGACCTCCTATGTTCACATCCAAATCATTTATATAAATAATGAAAAGTAGAGAACCCACAACCAATCCTTGTGGCATTCCATTGGTCACAGGCCTCCAGCCTGAAAAGCAACCCTCTACCATCTTCTGTCTTCTACCTTCGAGCCAGTTCTGTATCCAAATGGCTCGTTCTTCCTGTATTCCATGAGATCTAACCTTGCTAACCAGTCTCCCCTGGGGAACCTTATCGACGTTCACACAGATCATGTCCACTGCTCTGCCCTCATCAATCCTCTTTGTTACTTCTTCAAGAACTCAGTCAAGTTTGGGAGACATGATTTCCCATGCACAAAGCCATGCTGACTGTCCTGAATCAGTCCTTGCCTTTCCAAACTGTCAAATTTAAATCCCCAAGATTCTACCAAGTTCTGAGGGTTTTGCTGAATTGAAAGGCAACAAATTCAATTTCTCACCTTCTAAACTGAAAACCTAATTACTGTAGGAAGCTCAATCATTTACTTGACGTGTTTGTAAAAAGGATCTCAATCGAAACAAACGCAAGGAATATTTTCTCTCTCATTCTGTTTTTCAGAAGGAAATCACATGGCCACAGAAAACCTATAAGTGGATCATTAAGCTCCTTCAGCCACCCTCAAACTATTATCCTACAAGTTCAAAATCCAAATATCTAAAATTAATGAAATTAAAATGTATATAAGTCACACACCTGTGTATCACACAGCAATATTCTTGCAAACATTAAAATCTCTTTGAAGGTGACGATGTATAACTATCTCATCACTGAGGTTATTTGCTCAGGCTGGCACACCTGAAAATATTTTCATTTCTCTGAATTTCTACACATTCACTGGATACTTCACTTCCAGTTCATTGCTCTCTCTCTAAGTCACCAAAAGCAAAATGAAAACTCATTCCTACTTAAGCTTCAGAACAAAAGCGTGATTTTCCAAAACACAGTTTGCAAAAGGGTCACATGATTTCTTAAAGTGCTTGACATTACTGTCTCCAATCTGTAACTCACACAATACCACACATTCCCTCACTCCCTTCTGGATTGTTATCTCCCTACTGAGTATCCTGGAACCTTGGCCCAGGGCGACAGAACAGATTTTATTCTACATCATTTTTTCATGGACTAAACTACTAGCCACAATCTCTTCTCTTCAATGGTTGTAAACATCTCATTAAAATGCACAGAAATGAGACTGAAACTGTGGCTATAATCATAATGTAGGGAAAGATAAACTAAGAGGGTGTTCAAGGGAAACATCTCTACAAACACAGAAATGACAAAGGTCTACAGCAGAGGAAAAGGCTCTTCAGCCTTTTCGAATATGCACTGGTCAAAAAAAACCCCTCAACTATTCTAATGTAGGACTTAATTGACTGGAATGATTGGATTGATTCTAATGGAGGTTTCACCTTTGGCCTGGAATGCTGATTGGAGCCCTGCATTTCATCTTTTAAGAAGGCCGACCATGTTAAATGTCAATCAGACCCTTTACTGGGCAGCAGGGCTGGGTGAAAGCTCTCCCTAATGAGAGCCACAGGCCAATCAGAAACTGGAAGCTCCTCATTGCTCAGCAGCTCCACAGGTATGTTAGTGGCTGCTGTTGGTAGTGCACCCACTTGATACCCAGTTCATGGACAAACACGGGTGGGGTGATGGAGGCAGGAGGTTGCAGGGTAAGGAGACCATTGAAAGGGTGGGTGGCTGCCTCTCGTGAACACACCCTTCATGTGGTTGGGTTCCTTAAACAGACAGTGAATGTTTCTGACCAAGAAACCTGCCTGGAACCCCAACAAACAGTTCTGACCGTGTTTATCGTTCACACTTCCTGCTGGCAAGGCCTTTGCCCCTTCTTGCAGTAACATGTGGCACTTCGATGGACATTCATTCACTAGTCAGGGGCCTCGATTGGTTGTGGGAAACCTGGCCAGGGGTCCTCTCTCACCTCATTCATGGTGAAAGAGAAGTGAAGATGGCTTCTGTCTGACCACGTTCCTGCCCAATGAATGGTCCCCACCCACAAAATGCAACCCAAATGAGGGCCGGGAATCCTGGCCAGCTGCTAAAAGTGACAAATGCATTTAATGGGAGCTCAGGATAAACAACCGAGAGAGGAAGGGGCAGAGAGCGATATTAATGGGGGAAATGAGGAAGATGGGAGGACTCCTGTATGGTCATGATGTGACTGTTAATTTTCATTGAATTAAACTGAAATATAATTGCTCACCTTCAGAAATATTTGATCTTTGAGTTCCAAACATTTTTCCAGCTTCGCAATTTTGGCCTGAACAGAATTTAATTGCTCTTGAATATTTTGTGGATATGTTTCTATTTCTTGCGGAATGTCTCCCTTGTTTCCTTCTTGTTCCCTGAGATCTTGGGGCAAACGCTGCTCTTTCTTTTTGAGAATCTGGTACATTTCAGCGAACTTGGATTTGATCTGGTTCTGCATATTTCTCAACTGCTTTAATACACTGAAATGTATCTACGTTGTTTCTGCAAGAAACAAACAATCAAACATTGAAAATCTGCTGATGGAGACTTTACCTCAATTTGGGAAATCTGCTTCTGCTGCCACCCCATTTTTGGAATCTCCGAATTCTTCCCTGTGAGACAGTCTAAGGAAGATTTCTCTTGATCCTGGGATTGGGAGAGAAAATCAGAAAATAAAAGAGTTAGACCATGAAAATGTGATGAAATCTGTTTTCTTTTACCTTGTGGATTCCAACACCTTCTTTAATCAGGGTGGAACAGTGCTCTCTGTGTTCCCGGGAATCTCGACAAATCAGACAGATCAGTTTCTTGTCAGTTTCACAAAACAGCTCCAGTTCTTCCTGACATTTCACAGAGTGATGTTTACTTTCCTTCACTGGCAGATTCACTTTTCATTTCCAAACTTTATCAGTCAGACTCACTGACGCCTGATTTTCCTTGAGATGTTTTCTTCAGAAACCCTGGTCTACATTCCAGGCATCAATTTATCCCCTTGTATATCCAAATTCGGGTGGTACAGAAGCAGCAGAAGTTGTGCTCACAATCCAGTGAAGATCGATGAGGAAATCCAGGCAATTGGGACAAAATTCCCGCTTTCTGGAAGCCCCATTCACACTCAGCACTTCCTGATTTTCGTTTTGATATTATGTATTGCCTCAGTGAACATCTTCAGTTCAGCAAATTCCCACAGAAGTTCGGTGCAAGACTCTGGGAGGAAGTATTGAACACGAATCTCGGTGGAGGTGGTGGTTTCAGCCTGTGAGTGACAGGAATCCTTCATATACTTCTCCCACTCAGTGACTGTGAGCACCCCAGCTCCACTTCCACAGGAGAGGCTGTTGAAGATATGCTTCACCAAATGCAACCGACAAGGTGAAATGTATTGAACATTACACTCTGTCCTGTCCCTTTAAAACTATAATTTTGACCATGCTCTCATTGGTTACTTTGGGAGAGACATATCTCTCCCTCACTCTACAGAAAACAGTGATCAGTTTATGATGGGAAATTTGTTTGTACCACACACTAGCTCTCGATTCACATAAGTTTCTTCCTGTCAGAGCTCAAGATGAATGAACTGAGGCAACTTCCAAATGATGTGGGAGGGAGCCTGTGTATATTGTCACACACAGTCTCCAACAAGTTGTAACACTGGAATGTGGAAAACCTGCCTGGATATATCCTGTCCGTAAAACAGAAACATGACAAATCCCATCCGGATAATCACCGGCACATCAGGCTCCTCTCGATCCTCAGTAAAGTGATGGTAGGAACCATTCACAGAGAGAGCAAGCTGCACTCACTCAGCGATATCCTACTCACTGATAGTCTCCTTATGTTCCACTCAGACCACTAGGCGACTGACCTTGTTAGAGTCTCAGTCTAATCAAGGCCAAGGGAGCTGAACCCCAGAGGAGAGGTCAGAGTGCCTGCCCCTGACATGATGCCAGTTTTTGCTTTCGATTGTCAGGCTGAACTCCGGAGACATGGAAGTCAGTGGGTATAGGGGAGAAATTCTCCACTGTCTTACAGCTAGCAGAAACAAAGGTGGCTTTGTGATTGAAGGCCAATCAGTTTAACTTCAGGAGCTGCTCAGAGTTATGTCTGAGTGTTTTTTTCTGATTTAATTATTTGTGGGATTTGGACATTGCCAGCTCAGCAAGTGTTTATTGACCATCCCGAAGTGCTCTGAGGTTATTTAAGAGGCAACTCATTGTTGTGGGTGTGGAGTCACATGTCGGCTATGGAATCTTCAAGGTTGACAGCACAGAAAAACGCCCTTCGGTCCATCAAGTCTGTGTTGTTCAAAAACAAGCACCTAACTATTCTCATCCCATTTCCCAGAACTTGGCCCAAAGCCTCAGCTTCACAATGCACAGGCCCCTGCCAGGATGCGAGAGCAAAGTCTGACATGTGCACAGGGCACTGCCAGGATGCAAGAGCAAAGTCTGACATGTGCACAGGGCACTGCCAGGATGCAAGAGCAAAGTCTGACATGTGCACAGGGCACTGCCAGGATGCAAGAGCAAAGTCTGACATGTGCACAGGGCACTGCCAGGATGCGAGAGCAAAGTCTGACATGTGCACAGGGCACTGCCAGGATGCAAGAGCAAAGTCTGACGTGTGCACAGGGCACTGCCAGGAACTTCCTCCATGTTAGACCCAGACAAGACCCAGAAATAAATGTCATGTCTACAAATTAAGTTTGGGTGCCATTATTTAAGAAGGGCTACAGCAAGAGGCAGGGAACTGCTAACCAGTGAGCCCAACAGCAATGATCATAGAGTCAGAGCCATGTACAACATGGAAGCAGACCCTTCAGTCCAACTCATCCCCAATAATCAGATATCCCAAATTAATCTGGTCCCATTGGCCCACATCCTTCTAAACCTGTCGTATTGATATACCCATCCAGATGCCTTTTAAATTTTCTAATTGCACCAGCCTCCATCACTTCCTCTGGCAGCTCATTCCATACACACACCACCCTCTCCATGAAAAGGTTCCTTTTCAATCTTTCCCCTTTCACCTTAAACCAAGTGCTTTAGTTGTGGACCCTCCCAACCCTTGAGAAAAGACATTAACTATTCAGTCTATCCATGCCCCTAATGATTTTATTAACCTCTATAAGGTCACCCCTCAGCCTCCAACACTCTAGGGGAAAGAGCCCCAGCCTAATCAGCCTCTCCCTATAGCTCAAATCCTCCAACCACAGCAATATGCTTGTTAATCTTTTCTGAATCCTTTCAGGTTTCACCACATCTTTCCTATAGCAGTGAGACCAGAATTGCATATAGTATTCCACTAGTGGCCTAACCAATAACCTGTACAGCTGCAACATGACCTCCTAACTCCTGGACTTGATGCACTGACCAATAAAGGAAAGTATACCAAACGCCTTCTTCACTATCCTATCCACCTGCGACTCCACTTTCAAGGAGCTATGAACCTGCACTCCAAGGTCTCTTTGTTCAGCAACACTCTCTAGGACCTTACCATTAAGTGTATAAGTCCTGCCCTGATTTGCCTTTTTCCAAAACGCAGCATCTCACCTTTATCAAAATTCAACTCTATCTGCTACTCCTCGGCCAATTGACCCATCTGATCAAGGTCCCATTGTACACTGAGGTAACCTTCTTCACTGTCCACTACACCTCCAATTTAATATCATCTATAAACTTACTAACCATCCCTCCTATATCACCATCCAAACCATTTAATCAAATGACAAAAAGCCATGGACTCAGCATGACCTTTGGCAGCATGTCGCTGGTCACAGGCCTCCACAGGAGTCCAAAACGAGGGGGCGTAGGGTCAAAGTGAGAGGGGAAAGATTTAAAAAAGGGACCCAAGGGGCAACTTTTTCACACAGAGAATGGAACAAGCTGCCAGAGGAAGTGATAGATGTGGGTACAGCTGCAACATTTAAAAGATATTTGGACAGGTTCACAAATAGGAAGGGTTTTGAGGGATATGGGCCAAGTGCAGGCAAATGGGAAACAAAGTCAAAACTTGTTGGAAGAACTCAGCAGGTCTGTCAGCATCTGTGGAGAGAAATCAGAGTTAACATTTCAGATTGAGTGACCCTTCCTCAGAACTGAGGAACTCAGTTTTGAACACAAGTTGTGAGGAAGGGTCAGTCGATCTGAAACGTTAACTCTGATTTCTCTCCACAGATTCTGACAGACCTGCTGAGCTTTGCCAGCAATGTTCATTTTTGTTTCTGATTACAGCATCTGCAGCTCTTTCATTTTTTATTTAACAAGAGAATTAGATTAGTTCAATTTAGGAGACCTGGTTGGCATGGTGGAGTTGGGCTAAAGGGCCTGTTTCTGTACTGTATCACTGTCTGACATTAGACAGCATCGGCCTGGGCTCACGGACTACACTTTCAGTGTCATTACCCTGACACCACTGCCCCCATAAAGATTCTGGTAACTGGTTATTTTTCAAACTACAGGAAGGTAGACATTGGTGTTTCTGAATGATCAGTGCTCAGATTACTATGTTTTTAATCTGTATAATTGATTTGGATATTGGAGTGGGAATGTGGCAGAAATGGTTCTTATTTCATATTTTGACCAGAAACTCAACTGGACCATTCATATAAATAACGTGGCCTCAGGAGCAGGTCTGAGGCGAGGAATCCTGCTGTGAGTAACTCACCTCTTGACTCTGCAAATCGTCTCCACCATCTCTATGATACAAACCAGGACTCTGATAGAATACCCTCCACCTGCCTGGATGAATGCAGCTCTAACAATACTCAAGAAATTTGACATCATCACGGACAAAATGGTTCACTTCATTGGCATCTCATTCCCAAACAATGACTTTCTCCACTACCAACACTCAGTCATAGCAGTATGTACAATCTCCCAGACACACTGCAGATATTCACAAAGGCTCCTTCAACAGGACCTTCCAAATCTATGGCCACTTCCATTTAGAAAGATAAGGACAGCTGATACATGGGAACAGCAGGATCTGCAAGTGCCCCTCAGTGCCACTCACCACCCGATTAGTTATAAATCACTGTTCCTTCTGTTGGGCTGGGTCCTGGTCCTCCCTCCTGAGTGACATTGTGCATGTACCTGCCCCAAACTGACTGCAGCGATTCAAGGAGAAAAATCACCATCTTCCCAACGGCAACTTCCAAAGGCCAAAAGAGAAAATGCTGGAAAATCTCAGCAGGTTTGGCAGCATCTGTCAGGAGAGAAAAGAGCTGACATTTCAAGTCTAACTGACCCTTTGTCAAAGCGATGGGCAATAAATGTTAACACAGCCAGGACTAGGTGACCAGAGTTCCCAGCTTATCTTCCTGGATTCAGGATTTTTGTGTCTTTTATATTTCCATCGTGCTGCAGTATGTTGTTGCCATGAAAACCATGAACAGCTATTTTCTCAGCTCTCCCAATGTGTGGTTAACTAGGCCAGCTTTATTTTACATAACGATATGAAAATCGTGTAAAACCACAATTCTCAGCTTTGAAAACATCCCACTACATTACAGTCTGACATCTGGACTCAATGTCGTTGAAGGACAGCTTTCACAAATTATATTTTCCATGGATCTTCATCGCCACCTGGTGCGACATTTGGGAAACTGCAATTCTATTTCTCACTGCACTGCTGATTACCGCCACCTGGTGGTGCTATTGCTTGATCGACTCAGTGTGAGCTGAGGAAGCGGCAGGAACCTCCTTTAATTCAGGCATTTTACTGTCTTTCCGATTCAGCCTCGAGTTCAGCAATTTTTAATCGTTCTCTCTCTCTCTCTGGAGACTTTTTTTGAATACAGCAATTTTTTGTGAAGGTTCTTCGAGTCGCTTTTGAACCTTTTGCCGATACAATTTTCCCGTATTTCTATCATCTGCATAATAATATAAATGCTGCAGAAGAAAAAAAGATTGAAGTTAAGTTCCGAACTCTGGGGTCTGTTTTTGTTTCTCTGTCCACCGACCCTCACGAGGCCTGCTGAGTTTCTCCAGCACTCTGTTTGTTTTATTCCATCACCGCGTTTTTTTTCCAGTTTACAATCATCCTTTTTCTGTCTTTCATCTCTCAGTCCTTTCTCCACATCACAAATATCCTTCTTTGGTTGTCTGTTTTCATTCCTCTCCCAGCTCTGTATTTTGCTTAACATTTGCTACGTTTTCCACCTTTTCCTAGTTTTGACAAAAGATGATTGAACTGAAACATTATTTCTGTTCGCAGGTGCCTCTGACCTACGGACTCTTTTCAGTATTTTCTCGTTTTGTTTCGGATGAGCAGCGTTTCAAGTATTTCAATCTGTGACAGTGCCATTTGTTCGCTCTGATCCTCACTGGATGAGACTTGGCCGCGGTACCACTTGCCGCCAGCTGGTGGCGGTCCTGTACCATGGACAAGAGAACATCGCCGTTCAGAAATCTCAGAGCCGTCTGTTACCCGCGGTACTGCACACCGCCAGAAGGTGGCAATATTGCACGGATTCTTCTTCAACTGGGATCAAACTGATGAAATGGAATCCGGCCTCTTTGGAACTCTCCCAGGGAAGTGGAGTCTTGTGGAGCATTGAGAATATCTCTGCCCTTTGTTCAAATGGCACTTGTGCAATTAATGGTGAAGGAAGTTATACTCATAGCTCCGCCAAACATGCTGAGGACCAACTTGCAAAACTTACTAACATTTGCCAGTTTCTGTTGGTATAAAAGCTGGGGAGATCCCAAACCATGGAATTGGAGCTTCCACTATTCCCATCCACAGTTCCCACGGGAGCCTGTGTCCCACAACCTGGGCCGCCTCCGGAATTTTAGTTTTGTCCCCTTTAAGGACGTTAAGGACGTATATCGACTGCTGCTGCACATCGTCCACCTCTTCTCCCTCATCCACCGTCTGGACACGCCTTGGCGTGCCCATTTGCCACCGGGCGGTGGGGATCCCCAGTGGAGGGCTCTCTACGCGGGAGTCCTCCCCCTTTCTCTCGGGGATCTGGGGTGGAGGGTGCTGCATGCAGCAGTCCCCTGCAACCGCAGATTGCGGTGGTTCACGGACTCCCAGCCCAACTGCTTGTTCTGTGGCGCTGTGGAGTCCGTGGACCGTGTATATATTGGGTGGGGGCGTTTGCACTCCCAGTTTGATGGCCATCAACAGGTCCAGGCAGCGGGCCGTGGAGGGGGTCGTTAGGGCCGACTGCCTGCCCCTCTTCCGCGGTTACGTTAGAGCCCGGGTGTCCTTGGAGAAGGAGCACGCGGTGTCCACCAACACCCTGGAGTCGTTCAGGGAGAGGTGGGCGCCGCAGGGAGTGGAGTGTGAGTTTAAACTGTGGGTGGTTCCATCAAACTGTGTGTTGACCCTCGGTACACAAACACCAAATGTCACGACAGACTGAGGTTCTATCTGTTGTGATGATGCTGTCACTTTAACAACGTTATTTTGTCCTTTGGTTTTTTTTTTAAAGAGAGGATTTAAAGACAGAGGTGCCGAGGGATCGAGGAAGAACTGAGTTTAATAACGGCAGGGGAGTGGCCAGTTGTCCCAGTTCAGGTTGGTTCTGGTTTAGTTTTGCTGTGGCAGTCACAGGAAGGTTGTAATCTTCAGGAGATAATTCCTGACTGACTGACATTCCCTGAAATCTCTTGCCTGTAAGAATGTGTATTTCAATTTCCCCTTTTGCCTCGGGGTGTGTTTGTGGGATGTTGCTGAATTGGAACAGTTCTTCAGTAATGGGGGTCGGTTCAGGTTTCCCATAATTAAGTTATTCTAAATTCCACTTTCTTTTGTTTGTGTTTCAACTGTAGTGTTTAACTAAACTCTGCTTTACTTAAAGCGGCGTGATTTGACCACAATATTCACTTTAAATCTACCTTTAAAATATCTTTTGAGGATAAAGGACCCCTTGATGTTCCCCTTTGCTGTTTCCTACCGGTTCACTGGAGACTCGGAGGGGATTCAGGGTTCTGTGCAATCCCTTTTGAGTTTCTAAATCTTTTCCAGGGTCAACAGTTTCATGTTCAGCTTCCACGTTCCCTTGCCGTCCCTCTGGTCATCCTGTAGGTGACAGTCAGCCAGCAGGAGGCAGTGGTTAGAGAAGATCAATGGCTTGATTGGGCAGCACAGTGGCGCCACCTCAAACAGTGGCATCAAACAACATGTGAACCAGCTCCAAGGTAGATGGCCAATTCAGAGACCTGACAGAGAGTGATCCAGTGGGAGAGATGCTGGGCTCAGGGTTGGAGACAGTGTTCCTGTCTGTAATCCCATGTGGAGCTCTCAGATTGCAGAAAGATTAAGCAATCTCAGACTCTGATGAAGGGCTTTTGCCTGAAACATCGATTCTTCTGCTCCTCAGGTGCTGCCTGACCTGCTGTGCTTTTCCAGCATCACACTCTCGACTCTGATCTCCAGCATCTGCAGTCCTCACTCTCGCCCAATCTCAGACTCTGATCACCTCCCAGTGGCTTCCTCTGATTTCGGACTGCAGCTTCTAGCTCTCTCTCTCACTCTCTGTCCATCTTTCTCAATCTCTCACACATCCTCTCTCTCTCTCTCTCTCTCTCCCTCACTGTATAAGGTCCCCCACCCATATAAGGTCTCCGACACCCCAACGTGTCCAACCCTCCAACCCCAGCAACACCCTTGTAAATCTTTTCTGAACATTTTAAAGCTTCACATCATCCTTCCTATAGCAGGGAGACCAGAATTGAACCAGAATTGAATACTGTGTTCAATTAGTGGCTGAACCCTTGACCTGTACAGACACAATATGATCTCCCAACTCCAATACTCAATGCACTGACCAATAAAGGCAAGTGAATGGCTAAAACTCCGCTTTCTCAGTGAGAGCACTGTGTTCAGTTCTGTCTGTCCCTTTGATGAACCTGGTTAACCCTGGGAGGGAAAGTGTTTAAGAGGGGAATGCAATAGCAGCCAACAAAGAGGGGGCTTCTTAAACAGTCATTCATGGGGATGTGGGCATTGCTGGCTGGGACCAGCTCTCCGGGTTCTCAAGGATCCCCTCCCCCAGGTCCCCCGCCCCATTTTGCACTACCACCCCTCTCCCCCAAAGGCTGAGCTCCCACAGTTGAGTGATGGAGGACATTCGGTCCCTCAAGTGGTGACTGGGACCTTCTCAAGGGTCATCCCCAGGTGGGGGTGGGGTTCTTGCAGCCATCAGACCAGAATTGCATACAGTATTCCAACAGTGGCCTCACCAGTGTCCTGTACAGCCTCAACATGACCTCCCAACTCCATTACCCAATGCACTATCCAATAAAGGAAAGCACACCAAACGCCTTCTTCACTCTCCTATCTACCTGCAACTCCACTTTCAAGGAAATTGAAACCTGCACTCCAAGGTCACTTTCCCCCAAGTGTGTAACTCCTGCCCTGATTTACCTTTCCAAAATGCAGTGCATTTATCTAAATTAAACTTCATGTGCCACTCCTCAGCCAATTGACCCATCTGACCAAGAGTCTAGATTAGAGTGGTGCTGGAAAAGCACAGCAGTTCAGGCAGCATCCGAGAAGCAGTAAAATCGACGTTTCGGGCAAAAGCCCTTCATCAGAAATACAGGCAGAGAGCCTGAAGGGTGGAGAGATAAGTGAGAGAAGGGTGGGGGAGGGGGGAGAAAGTAGCATAGAGTACAATAGGTGAATGGGGGAGGGGATGAAGGTGATAGGTCGGGGGGGGGAGGGCGGAGTGGACAGGTGGAAAGGAAGATAGGCAGGTAAGATAAGTCATGGGGACAGTGCTGAGCTGGAAGTTTGGAACTAGGGTAAGGTGGGGGAAGGGGAATTGAGGAAACTGGTGAAGTCCACATTGATGCCCTGGGATTGAAGTGTTCCGAGGCGGAAGATGAGGCGTTCTTCCTCCAGGCGTCTGGTGGTGAGGGAGTAGCGGTGAAGGAGGCCCAGGACCTCTATGTCCTCGGCAGAGTGGGAGGGGGAGTTGAAATGTTGGGTCACAGGGCGGTGGGATTGATTGGTACGGGTGTCCCCGGAGATGTTCCCTAAAGCGCTCTGCTCGGAGGCGCCCAGTCTCCCCAATGTAGAGAAGATCGCATTGGGTGCAACGGATACAATAAATGATATTGGTGGATGTGCAAGTAAAACTTTGATGGATGTGGAAGGTTCCTTTAGGGCCTTGGATAGAGGTGAGGGAGGAGGTGTGGGCGCAGGTTTTACAGTTCCTGCGGTGGCAGGGGAAGGTGCCAGAATGGGAGCGTGGGTTGAAGGGGGTCATGGACCTGACCAGGTAGTCACGGAGGGAACGGTCTTTGTGGAAGACAGAGAGGGGTGGGGAGGGAAATATATCCCTGGTGGTGGGGTCTTTTTGGAGGTGGCGGAAATGTCGGCAAATGATTTGGTTGAGACGAAGTTTGGTAGGGTGTAAGGTGAACACCAGGGGAGTTCTGTCCTTGTTACGGTTGGAGGAGTGGAGTCGAAGGGCGGAGGTGCAGGATGTGGACGAGATGCGTTGGAGGGCATCTTTAACCACGTGGGAAGGGAAATTGCGGTCTCGAAAGAAGGAGGTCATCTGGTGTGTTCTGTGGTGGAACTGGTCCTCCTGGGAGCAGATACAGCAGAAGCGGAGGAATTGGGAATACAGGATGGCATTTTTGCAGAAGGTAGGGTGAGAAGAGGTGTAATCCAGGTAACTGTGGGAGTCGGTGGGTTTGTAAAAGATGTTGGTGTCAAGTTGGTCGTCACTAATGGAGATGGAGAGGTCCAGGAAGGGGAGGGACGTGTCAGAGATGGTCCAGGTAAATTTAAGGTCAGGGTGGAATGTGTTGGTGAAGTTGATGAATTGCTCAACCACCTCGCAGGAGCATGAGGTGGTGCCAATGCAGTCATCAATGTAGCGGAGGAAGAGGTGGGGAGTGGTGCCGGTGTAATTACGGAAGATGGACTGTTCTACGTAGCCAACAAAGAAACAGGCATAGCTGGGGCCCATACGTGTGCCCATGGCTACCCCTTTGGTCTGGAGGAAGTGGGAGGATTCAAAGGAGAAATTGTTAAGGGTGAGGACCAGTTCGGCCAAACGAATGAGAGTGTTGGTGAAAGGGTACAGTTGGGGATGTCGGGAGAGGAAGAAACGGAGGGCTTGGAGGCCCTGGTCATGGCGGATGGAGGTTTAGAGGGATTGGATATCCATGGTGAAGATGAGGCGTTGGGGCCGGGGAAACGGAAGTCTTGGAGGAGGTGGAGGGCGTGGGTGGTGTCTCGAACGTATGTGGGGAGTTCCTGGACTAGGGGGGATAGGACAGTGTCAAGGTAGGTAGAGATGAGTTCAGTGGGGCAGGAGCATGTTGAGACAATGGGTTGGCCAGAGTGGTCAGGCTTGTGGATCTTGGGAAGGAGGTAGAACCGGGCAGTGCGGGGTTCCCGGACTATGAGGTTGGAAGCTGTGGGTGGGAGATCTCCTGAGGTGATGAGGTTCTGTATGGTCTGGGAGATGATGGTTTGGTGATGGGGGGTGGGGTCATGGTCGAGGGGGCAGTAGGAAGAGGTGTCCTCGAGTTGGCGTTTGGCTTCAGCGGTGTAGAGGTCAGTGCGCCAGACTACCACTGCGCCCCCTTTATCCGCTGGCTTGATGGTGAGGTTGGGATTGGAGCAGAGGGATTGGAGGGCTGTGCGTTGTGAGGGTGAGAGGTTGGAGTGAGGGAGGGGGATAGACAGGTTGAGGCGGTTAATGTCCCGGCGGCAGTTGGAAATGAAGAGGTCGAGGGCAGGTAATAGGCCAGCGCGGGGTGTCCAGGTGGATGCAGTGTGTTGGAGGTGGGCGAAGGGGTCCTCGGAAGGTGGGCGGGAGTCCTGATTGTGAAAGTAAGCTCGGAGGCAGAGGCAGCGGAAGAAGTGTTCAATGTCACGGTGTGTATTAAATTCATTGATGTGTGGACGGAGGGGGATGAAGGTGAGTCCTTTGCTGAGGACTGGTCGTTCGTCCTCAGTGAGGGGAGGTCTGGGGGGATGGTGAAAACTCAGCAGGGCTGGGAGCTGGGATCCGGTGTGGGTGTGGAGCTGGGAGTGGGGGAGGAGCCTATAACTGGAGTGGGTGTGATGGTGGGGGGAATGGGGGTGGAGTCAAGAGCAGGGGTGGTGTTCCCCTCAGGGTTCTGGGGGGTGGGGATAGTGACAGTGGGATCTGTTGCGGGGGGTGGGGTGTCAGCAGAATGCAGGTGAGTGGCACTGGTGGGGGCGGAAGTGGAAGCAGACACAGCAGTAGGAGGGGGGGGAAGTCACTGAACGTGTGACATCAGCGATGATGTGAGGGACAGAAGTGATGTCACGTGTGATGCATGAGGAATTGTGAGGGGCGGAAGTTGCTATGGGAGCGGCCGTGATGGGGATGGAAGTGACGTCATCCATCACCGTGGGGATGGTGGCTGCAGCAGCCACATGGCTAAAGGCGTCAGAGCAGTTCCAGAGACCAGGGGAATCTACTGGAATGTTTGAGGAGCGCTGGCTATGGAGGTGGGTGGATAAAAGTTCATTGTACTTAGTTTTTGATGTTTGAGATGGAGTTGAAATACTGTTTGTTGAGAGTATGAATTCTCCTGAGGATGGAGTACAGAGTGGGTCCTTTGCAATTCTGAGAGAGTGTGGCCCTCAGCTGAGGCAGGGCTGACTGGAGAGAGGTTAGGTGCCAGTGGAGCGGAGGATCTTGGAGGAGAACCGTTGCTGGTGTTTTTGAATCTGTAGTCTGTACTGTTTGTCCTGGTCGGGTCCGAACTCTGCTGGTTTAAAGGTGGTCCGGAGTCCGTGTGGGATGAGTTGGTTACGGAGGCAGGCACTGAGGAAGCAAATGTGGCTGTGGTAGTGAGTCTGTATCAGAACATGGTTGAAGAGCTTCAGGGCAGAGGAAATGACCTGGGAGTTGCAGTGGGACAGGGACTCCCTGAGATTCTTGTAGAGAGAGGAGGAAAACTTCTTCAAGACAGGCATCCTTGCAAGAGGATTCGCAGTCGGGTTAAAATCAATGAGGTAAAAACAATGACTGCAGATGCTGGAGACCAGATTCTAGATTAGTGGTGCTGGAAGAGCACAGCAGTTCAGGCAGCATCCGAGGAGCAGGAAAATCGACGTTTCGGGCAAAAGCCCTTCATCAGTAATACAGGCAGGCAGCCTGAAGGGTGGAGAGATAAGTGAGAGGGGGGGGTGGGGGTGGGGAGAAAGTAACATAGAGTACAATAGGTGGGGGAGGAGATGAAGGTGATAGGTCAGGGGGGAGGGTGGAGTGCATAGGTGGAAAGGAAGATAGGCAGGTCATGGGGACAGGGCTGAGCTGGAAGTTTGGAACGAGGGTGAGGTGGGGGAAGGGGAAATGAGGAAATTGGTGAAGTCCACATTGATGCCCTGGGGTTGAAGTGTTCCGAGGCGGAAGATGAGGCATTCTTCCTCCAGGCGTCTGGTGGTGAGGGATGCCCAGGACCTCCAATTTACAAATTGATCAATGATCCTCGGAGGTAAAAACAAGGACTGCAGATACTGGAAACCAGAGTCTAGATTAGAGCGGTGCTGGAAAAGCACAGCAGTTCATCAGCTCTGATGAAGGGCTTTTGCCCAAAATGTCGATTTTCCTGCTCCTCGGATGCTGCCTGACCTGCTGTGCTTTTCCAGCACCACTCTAATCTGGATGATGACCCTCAGAGCCTTTCCAGACACATGGTACAGGACCGCCCCCGCCTGGCGGGAGACGGTACTGTGGCCCAATATCATTCAGTAACAATTCCATCCAGCAGATGGCGGTGACACACAAACAAATCCTGGAAATCTGAAATAAAATCAGAAAATGCTGCAAATCCTCAGCAGATCAGGCAGTGTCTGTGCACAGAGAACCGGAATTAACGGGCAGTTAAACATTGGGGATCATGCATATACTGGGAGAGAGTGGATTCTGTGTAAGTCCCCTCACCAACGATACAAGGAGGTCAGTGGAGGATGCTATGTAAATGCAGCTTTGTTACGCCCTTCAGTGTTTGGATTTGTGAGAAACAAAGCTCACTCACTTCAATAATTTCAGTCCGAGACAAGATCTGAATCAGTAGTGTCATTTATTTTACACTTGCAAGTGGATGTGATGTCCAGTGCCTATAAGGTAGAGGACATACACACACCAAATTCAATTCATACACAACATTTATATGATTTGATTTCTTTTGTTTTACACTGCTCCCTCCCCTGTTTACATCCTCCACTTCCCTAAGACCGGCCCCCATTACCCCTGTTTATCTCTTGCCTTATCCGGCCTTGTCTGTGACAAAATGCTTATTTCTGCCCTCACAAGGCTGTTTGACCTCATCCTGCTGTAGGTCATTGTTGGGCATATTCTTTCTTCATCATTATCTACCCCCTTCATCTGTGCCTTTCCCGAGGCCGTTCTGATCCCTATGACCCTTTTAATTGGGGTTTATTCCTGTGATTTTGTAAAAGTGGGAAGCAGATGTTTATACCTACTGTTTGTACAGGCGTATCTAGCTTAACTTCATCTCCTCACAACATCTTATCTATTTGTCCGTAATGTCTACCATTGTTTTACTGGCACATTTCATTCTGACATACAGTTTTAGCTAATACAAAAACAATTATATAGTTCCTCCACATCGTTTCCATTCTTGTTGACTCAGCTCTTGGCTAAAACAATTACACACTGGTGTGAGTTCATTTTACTTTATAAAATGGAATTGCAGAATTGCAGAAGTAACATTAATTTACCTATATCCCACAATTTCCCCCTTTTCTTTTAACAGCCATTTGTTATCTTCTGCATTTTTCTTTTAGGGGCACCTGTTTCATCAAGGCTGTTTCAATCAGTCTTTGGGTGAGTCCTCGTATACAGGGTATGATACAACAGCCAATGGCCACCAATACCCCGACTACTACTATCAGGGAAGTAAGGATAGAAACCACCACCCCCTTCCATTTCCCAAACCATGATTCCAGCCATCCTGTGAGAGATGTATCTACTCCTGGATTCTCAGCCAATTCCTCTGCTAAGGTAGTCAATCCCCTTAAGGCCCGAGTAATTGAACCATCAGGTGCAGTGTTATTAGGAATAAAGGTACAACAGCTTCCTCCTAACATCACACACACACACACACCCTTTTTCTGCTAAAATCATGTCAAGGGCCATTCTGTTTTCCCATGCCATCCCACTTGTCGCATCAAGCTGGTCTGATATTCCTTTAATCGCATCTCTTGTATAATTTATAAATCGCTGTTGATTATAGAAAATGTAATTTATCCAATCTACATTTTTATTAATTATTACCCACCAAAAGAGAGCTGACTCAAAACCTGCTGCAATCTGGTTACAAGCCTTGAATTCATCAGGTACCCCCCTAGGGACTCCTACCGAATCGAGATAAATCCTGTCATCGAAAGAAGTGTCTAACAGTGATCTCTTACCCCTTCCCTTTTTCCCTCCTTTGTTTTCCTTCTCAAATGCCAGGGTAAATGGAATTGCCAATTGTACAATTGCACATATCCCTCTCCAATCCGGAGGGAGGGTGGGTCTCAATATTTTGCCTTCACAGTCCCACCACAGATCCGTTTGGGGAACCTTTAGTGCTGAGTAGTTCCCTCCCTTCTCCGTTTCGGTAACATTCTTAATCTCTGTACATAATTTCAGCTCCTCCAAATCTTTCGACCGACTTGTACCTCATCTACACACACAAGGTGTGATTTCCAACTGCGGCAGAAAATAGGGGGGGAACTTTTACATCTTTCTTCTCCAAGGGAGGGAACATCAGAGATAGGGAGGTACAATTCCTATCATTCCATGCAGTCTCATCCTGATACAGGGCTATCATACATTTCATGCCCTTCCTGTCTCGCTTCCACCCGAGTGGAAAGGGAACCCCCTGGGCCACTGGCCGACCGGAGGCACATGCAGAGCAATTGCTCTTGTTCAAACTTTTCACAGTATACTTCACCCATTCAACCCAGGCATTTGCATCCCCGAACCCAGTTTCTATTTCAATAGTCTGTTTCAAGTCCTTTACCTCTATAACTTTTACCACTGTAGGATCAGCGGGAGGGGTGAAAGGTTGTATCTTATTACCCAGTAGTTCTACCCGTTTTCCCTGTCCTACACTAATTCGGAAACAACAGCCCAAGAAATCCTTCCCATTTGCTTTCATTTCTATCCCAAATGTTTCATTTAATTGTATCTCATAGGTGCCCCCCCCCCCCCAGGATTGTTTCGTGCCATGTGGTTTTCCTTATTGTTAGGTATATTGGGTTACACTTTTTATCACAATCGCGAGCTGGTCGGAAGGGGGCCTGGTGTACTGTGACGAGACCATTATACTAAGTGCCATCCCCATAGGGCTTAAGATGTATCTCAGAGCTGCGGTACTGTCCCTGATTATCTACATCCCCACAATTTACTAAGCTGCATACATCAGCGTCTATTACTTGTGGATTATCAGATTCAGGAACCGTTAATAATACATATGAAAATGATATTTGACGAAATCCCAATACTAAAAGGGCTAGCATCATAACTCTAAGCATTCCCAGTATTCTAAACATCATGTTGAAGCACAAAACGACTTAATATACAATCTTACAGAAATAATCCCGCGCTCGCGTCACCACTGTATAATTAGTTACTCAAAGTCTCTTTAGTCTGAGTTTCAGTGGGTCTTGCGTTGATTCGGCTGTCCAGACTTCTTCCTCCACGGGAGGGTCCACTGGCCCTTTGATCCGAGTGTAATGAGTCCAGCCTTTCTCCGCTGTCCTTATTGCTGTTTCGGTCAAAAGAGCCTGGTACGGCCCTTCCCAGTCCGGCTGTAATTTAGTCTCTGTCCATGATTTTACTAAGACCCAATCTCCCGGCCGGATGGGATGAACGGTGAATTCAAGGGGTGGAGTCTGTGCCAATAAACCCTGTTTCCTTAGGAAAGACAAAGAGGAGGACAAGCCCAGTAAAAAAAGCTTTAGTTTCGGGAATTGGCAATTCTCCATTCGTTCCCAAGTAAGGTAATCCAAATAAGATTTCATAGAGGGATAGTCCCAAATCTTTCCTTGGGGCTGTTCGTACTCGCAAGAGAGCTATAGGTAAACATTTGATCCAAGGGAGTCTGGTTTCTATTATCAATTTAGAGAGCTGTCGTTTGAGTGTTTGGTTCATTCTCTCAACCCTTCCCGATGATGGCGGGTGCCATTGAGTATGGAACTCCCAGGAAATTCCCAACCCTTTCATTACCCCCTGTAACACTTTAGAGGTAAAGTGAGTTCCTTGGTCGGAATCAATATGGTTCACGAGCCCATATCGGGGAATTATGTGCTCCAATATTGTTTTAGACACTCCACTCGCAATGACAGTAGCTAGGAGGTATGCCTCAACCCAACCAGATAAATGATCTACTATGACCAACATATATTTTAGACTTCCTTCCCCTGGGGAGTTCAGTATAATCTACTTGTATACTCTGGAAAGGTCTCAATCCTGGGTCTCTTCCTCCTGGGGTCTGTTTTCTCAAGACTTTCTTATTTACCTTTTTGCATATTATACATCCCTCACAAATTTGTTTAGCAATTGTATATATTCCTTTACATCCATATTCCCTAAGAACTAAATCACATATTGCTTGTACTCCCCAATGGCTGTCCTTGATGTTTTTACAGCCCCCTAAATCTCTCAATTCATTTTCTTCACTTGCAGTAAATATAGGAGCTTCCCGAGGACCTGGGACAGTAGGTATTAGGGAATGAATCACCACTTCTTGTGGGTTAAGGGCGGCTTCCCTAGCCACTTCATCGGCGAATCTATTTCCCTAATGTCTGGTTCATTTCCTTTCTGATGACCATTTACATGCACTACTGCTATTTCTCGGGGGAGTAATAGGGATTCCAAGACCCGTTTAATCAATTCTTCATGTACTAATTCCTTCCCCCACCTCTGGGTTAATACTCCCAAAGCTGCTCCCTTATCCACGGTAGCAAAGAGGTGGAAAGGTTTATCTAGTGAAGGTAAGGCTAACATGGGGGCATGGATCAGATCTCTTTTGCCTCATCATCCCAACTTAGACATTTTGGTTCCCCCTCTAATAGTTTGAGATATAATTTCTTAGTCTTCTGTCCATAGGAATCAATCCACAATCTGCAATAACCCGTTAGACCCAAAAATTTGTGTAACTCCCGTTTAGTGCTGGGCAGCGGCATCCCCACTATTCCCTCTCTATCCGTTCTGGGCTTATCTTTCGCTTTCCCTCACTAACTAAATGTCCCAAGTATTTCACTTCTTGCTCCACATATTGTAGTTTGTTTTTAGATACCCTCAGTCCCTGCTGGCCCAGGAAATTCAATAATTTGTTAGTGGCTTCTCCTACTCTTTCTCTTCTTTTTCCTGTTACTAAGAGGTCGTCTACATACTGCAACAGGGTAGTCCCCTTGGGGCTGCTAAATTTCTCCAATATTTGTTCTAACATCTGTCCAAATAAATTCAGGGATTCCATAAACCCCTGGGGAAGCACAGCTCACCGGTATTGCTGTTTTCGTCCTGTCTTAGGGTCTTCCCACTCAAAGGCAAACAAATTCCTACCGTCCTCTGCCAAGGGACAAGCCCAAAAGGCATCCTTTAAATCTATCACACTAAACCATTTGTGGTCATGAGGGATCTTACTTAATAACGTAGAGAGGTTTGGCACCCTGGGTGCCTGATCTGTACTATTCGATTTAATGTTCTCAAATCCTGCCCCAATCGATAAGTTCCATCGGATTTCCGCACTGGTAGTATTGGGGTATTATAAGGAGACATACTTAGCTCCAACAATCCATCTCTAATCAGTCCCTCAATTACTGGCTGCAGTCCTCGTTTACCTTCGATGGAAATGGGATATTGTCGCTCACAGACAACGTCCCCTTTTCCTTTTTTTAAAAATTTACTTCAAGGGGAGGGATCTGTAGTTTTCCACGATTCCCTTCCCTAGCCCATACAGTAGGGTCTATCTCTCTCGCCACATCCTCTGTCAACATTGCCACTTGTACAACTAATTCTTGTTCCTGAATTCCAATCTCCAGTCCTTAGAGGATAATTAAGTCTCTCCCTCGTAAGTTACTTCCTATATCAGGGATATACAACAGTTCCCCTGTGACCCTATCCTTAGGACCTTCTATCATCATAGGTTCAAATACTGGAACAGTAAATCCTTCCCCTTTTACCCCCGAAACAGTAATTGACCGTGTCCACATTTCTACTTTCTTTGGTTTAAAATTCAGCGATGACCGTGCTGCCCCCGTATCTACTAGGAAGACTACCTCTTCCTTATAGGGTCCCACCTTCAGGTTTATCAAGGGTTCCTGGTGGGTCCCCGAGGGCAGGAACCCCTGACACCCCTATTCTTCATCAAAATTCATAAGCGGAATTGCCCTCTCTTATTCCTTCTAGAATCAGGTCTTTTAATTCCCTCATTTCTTCTCTATGCTCCGGGTTTTGATTTTCCCACTGGGGGTCTCTGAGGGGAAACTTCACCTCTCCCTGTCCAGCATCCCCATCTCCAATCGGATGTTCCCTGTCCCATATTTTAATGGCTGCTCCCCATATAAGTCCCCTTTCTTCCCCAGTAAATAGTATATTCAAAATAGACATTAACTCAGCCAGGTATACAGACTGGGCCCCAAAAATTGATCAATTTGTTCAGACAACCCTACCGGATCCTCAACCAGGACCTTCATTTCTTTTTTAAATGTTCTGACCTCCCCACTGCTGAGGGGGACACTTACAAACCCAATCCCTATTTGTCCCCTATTGGTACCTCCCGAAGGGGATAAGTCATTACGTTCTTCCCCTTTTTCTTTTTTAAAGAAATATTGCAATATTTCTAGCTCCCCATAACTTCAAACATCAATTCATCAATTCATGCTTGACTAACTTTAAAGCCTGTTCCAAACTTGTAAATATATTTATATATTTACGTTCATTTATTCAGTATTTAATATTTAAAATGTAAAATGCATACAGTTCCCAATTTTGAAATCCACTGTAATCACCCAGTTTTAGTCCCGTAATTTAAATCCAAAATTAGTTTTCTTAAGTAGTGCTGACCAATCATTGCTCAATTACAATACTATAGGTCGTGAAATAATCAGAGCTGCCTTAAAATAATTTGTCTATTCAAGTTTAAAGAAAAAACTTCTAATGCATGAACAATGGCCGAATCCAAGGTCACAGATGTTAACCACAGAATTTTGTTTTTACTACAATCTAATGTTGAACTGAAACTTCAACTGTCCTCCATAAATCGCTTTTATGTAAAGATAAAAGAGATTAGTTAGAAACTGATAGTAAGGCAGTCTTGATCTGTAAGAAGAACAGGAGTTATCATTTTTTTTTTCATAATCTCTATAGAATCCTTAACCTTAAAAGAAATCATGTTAATTTTCCATAATAAAAATCAGATTCAAAACAGTCCTGGAACTCAAGCTCAAGGGAATAAAATGCAAACATTCAATCACCAACAAACAAATATGCATTCAAACCAAATCACAAACGGTTAAACTTTCTACCAGCTGTACAGCTCTTTTCATTCGCTCTCTCTCTCTCACTCATTGACAAATAAATTCAGATATTTACAAACCCAGTCTTTTTCTGACCTGTATTTTGGACAGAAGAGGCAGGACGAAGAATGGATTCCTTAGTCCATATGAAGCAACAATATTTAATCATCTTTTTCCCTTGTACATGTATTATTTTGCCAATTCCACAACATGCTGCCCAAATGACTTTCTGGAGGTATGTTGTAAGGGACCCCGCCTCCATTTCCATTGCCTTTTCCTTCTTTTGTTTTCCCGGAAGCTTTTTCCTTACCCACGGCACAACCCATATTGAGTTCCTTTGTTAGTCCCTTATTAACTACTAAAACTCAATCCCGGCCACCAAGGCAATACTTAAAAGTCAATGTTCTTACCTTGGTCTGTGCACAGAGTTGCCTGGCCCCTTTGTGCCGTATTTTCTATCGAGCTCCTATCACTGTCTGATTCAGATGTCTCTCTTGTGGGATTCGTACCAGTCGCCCAAGGGAGCGGACCAAACCGGGACACGAGACCGCTCCTCAATGGGGAACGGGACGCGTCTTCCCAGTGTCCAAGGCCAGCCACTCCCCCCGGCGATGGAAGAAAACCCCGGACGAGCCCCCAATTGTGAGAAACAAAGCTCACTCACTTCAATAATTTCAGTCCGAGACAAGATCTGAATCAGTAGTGTCATTTATTTTACACTTGCAAGTGGGTGTGATGTCCAGTGCCTATAAGGTAGAGGACATACACACACCAAGTTCAATTCATACATAATATTTATATGATTTGATGTCTTTTGTTTTACATTGCTCCTCCCCTGCTTACATCTTCCACTTCCCTAAGACCGGCCCCCATTACCCCTGTTTATCTCTTGCCTTATCCGGCCTTGTCTGTGACAAAATGCTTATTTCTGGCCTCACAAGGCTGTTTGACCTCATCCTGCTGTCGGTCATTGTTGGGCATATTCTTTCTTCATCATTATCTACCCCCTTCATCTGTGCCTTTCCCGAGGCCGTTCTGACCCCTATGACCCTTTTAATTGAGGTTTGTTCCTGTGTTTTTGTAAAAGTGGGAAGCAGATGTTTATACCTACTGTTTGTACAGGCGTATCTAGCTTAACTTCATCCCCTCACAACATCTTATCTATTTGCCCGTAATGTCTACCATTGTTTTGCTGTCACGTATCATTCTGACATACAATTTTAGCTAATACAAAAACAATTATATATTTCCTCCACATCGTTTCCATTCTTGTTGACTCAGCTCGTGGCTAAAACAATTACACATTGTGACGTCAGGAAAGCCCCACCCCTTTAACAGCTGATTCTCAGAAAATTGTTTTCATCCCAAGTCTCGAAGAAAGGATAAAGTTTCCCAGTGAATTTATTCCCAGTGAATGTGTGAAGATGGGACTTGGTGTCCGCGTTGTAAAATGAAACTGTCCCAGATTCATAACTGAGAGAAACTCCCACCTTCCTGGGGATCTGACCGTCAGGGAGAGGGGATTGAGGAGAGGAGTTTATGTAAAACTGATCCTCATCCCACTCCATGGTCCAGAATCCATTCTCCGGGATCAGACTGACACAGTCCTTCCTCTCCACAGACTCTGAGGCTACTCCCAGACTCCAGCCCTGATTCCCCACCACCTCCACCTCCCAGTAATGTCTCCCCGATGTGAATGCCTCTGATCCCAGGATACAAGGACAGTCCCAGTCTGTAAAACTCTTCCCGGTGTCAGGGAGACTCCTCTGGGTCTGGGTGCATCTCAAACTCTTCAGATCCTCAGAGACCTCGAGCCAGGGATTCGCTGTTTCCACATCCAGGGTCACAGAGACTGGGAGAGAAACACAGAGAATTAGAGACAGTCCCTGGGTCTGTATGTGTGTGTGTGTGTGTGATGGGTGGAAAGTGAGTGTTGGTGGGAATGTTGGTGGTGGGTGGTGGGGGGGGAGGTAAATGAGTGTTGACCTATTGGGGGAGGGGGGGAAGAAGTCAGGGCTTTGGGTTTTATTTGTGGGTCAAGGATTGTGAGGGGAGTCACTGAAAGTTCTGGGGGGGGATGTTGTTTCCTGGGGGTGTCAGGTGGAGAGTGAGGGCTAATGCTGGAGGATATAGGGAGGGAACTCATCAGTATAAGAGAATGAGCTTCACTGGGGGACTGGGGAGTTGTCAGTGGGTTAGAGGGGCACATCTCGGATTGGGAAAATGAAGGGGGAGCAGGTTTGCTGTGGTATTGGTGTTCAGGCCAAGGGAGAACAGAGGGAGGAGTAGAGGGGTGCAAGGAGAGACTGGGATTGGAGTGGTCTTGGGTAGGGGAGGGGGTCTCATTGGGGGAATCTGGGGAAGTGAAGCTAGCTTCTATTAATCAAGGGGAGGGCAGGAGAGGGGACAGTCTGAGGGGAGGTGGATGAGAGTCAATGGGGAAGTTGGAGGGGAGGGATCATGTTGGGGTTCAGGGTGGTGCAGGGGTACATTGCGGGATTGAGGGGGCATTGAGAAGTATGATTGGGAGTGGGTGAAGAGTTCCAGCAGAGGGAAGGGGGAAGAGTGTATAATTTGACTACCACATTTCCAACATTAGATTGATGACTCTGGTGTGGATTTTATGAGGAATTACAATCCCACTCAGATTGACACTCTGCTCCTTTATTTACCTGAAGATTGAGCTATGCAGCCCTTCGAGTCCACACCACCATTTAACAGGATCATGGCTGATCTTATCCTGCTGTCTGGGGTTTGGATCATCAGGAAATCATGGGAAACAGTGGGAAGGTTTGGCAGGAGGTGATACCCTGCCTAGGTTTGGCTGGTGGAACAGGGCTTCCCCAGGCAGTAAGAGAGCCTCCCTCAATAGGATGGAGATTATTAACTGCTCTGAGATATCAGCATTCTGCTCGAATGGAGTGTGAGCAGGAGAGTCACCAGTTAAAGGCTGCCTTGGCTCAGTCAGAGCAACAAAATGTGATGCTGGTTGAGGTGGATAAAACAGCTCAAGATAGAGCTGAGAGTGTGGGACAGAGACAAACTCAAATTGTCTGTAATTTGGTGGCAGTGCAATATAAAACGAAGCTGAAAAATGTGTTGCTGGAAAAGCGCAGCAGGTCAGGCAGCATCCAAGGAGCAGGAGAATCGACATTTCAGGCTTATGCCATTTTTTTTTCTAGCAACACAATTTTCAGCTCTGATCTCCAGCATCTGCAGTCCTCACTTTCTCCCAATATAAAACAAAGGCCAGGAAAGAGCAGTGGTACATTGATCAGCGGAAGTGAGTAGGTTATCACCATCAGGGATAACCTGGGACCCTGGTCATTGAGATGGGGATATATGGTATTCATCAGACTCCGAAGATAAATGGATTAAGGGGGTAGGTCAAGGTGATGGGCTGGACACTGAATTAGTAGCTCACTCCCTGATAACTAACAATGCGAAGCACAGTGCAGCTCAATGCACACTGGGAGAACAGAACCTCATTTCCCACTTGGGAACACTCCATTCTTCTGGACTCAATATTGGGTTCAACAATTTAGGGCTTGAGCACCTTTCCCTTGCCCCGATACACCAGGCCTTATTATCACATGGTCTGCTATTACACATAACCCACTGTCTGCATTCACAATTACTCACTCTCCCAGCCTAACTGTTATCTACTCCTTTGTCCAACAGTGTTTCTCTCTCTTTGGGTTCTATCTTCACCAATGGTTTACCCTTACTCCCTGCCTCACTCTATCTTCTTTATCCTCGCTACATCAATGGTCACTGGACCCAAAATGTCAACTGAGTTTTCTGTACAGCTGCTGTTGAACCTTCTGAGATTTTCCAGCAATTTCTGTTTTTGTTTCTGATTTCCAGCATCCACAGTTTTCAATTAACTCATATTTTGTTACATCCCACTGAATGCACTTTCGAATCTTAACACCAACCCACCAGCCTTCAAGTCCAACAACTGAAAGCTGCCATTTCTGCCACCTCTAACAGTTTGCCATGACCAGACACATATTCCCCCGACCTCTTCATTTCCAACTGCCGCCGGGACATTAACCGCCTCAACCTGTCGTCCCCCCTCCCCCACTCCAATCTCTCACTCTCACAACGCGCAGCCCTCCAATCCCTCTGCTCCAATCCCAACCTCACCATCAAGCCAGCGGATAAAGGGGACGCAGTGGTAGTCTGGTGCACTGACCTCTACACCGCTGAAGCCAAACGTCAACTCGAGGACACCTCTTCCTACTGCTCCCTCGACCATGACCCCATCCCCCATCACCAAACCATCATCTCCCAGACCATACAGAACCTCATCACCTCAGGAGATCTCCCACCCACAGCTTCCAACCTCATAGTCCGGGAACCCCGCACTGCCCGGTTCTACCTCCTTCCCAAGATCCACAAGCCTGAGCACTCTGGCCGACCCATTGTCTCAGCATGCTCCTGCCCCACTGAACTCATCTCTACCTACCTTGACACTGTCCTATCCCCCCCTAGTCCAGGAACTCCCCACATACGTTCGAGACACCACCCACGCCCTCCACCTCCTCCAAGACTTCCGTTTCCCCGGCCCCCAACGCCTCATCTTCACCATGGATATCCAATCCCTCTACACCTCCATCCGCCATGACCAGGGCCTCCAAGCCCTCCGTTTTTTCCTCTCCAGACGTCCCCAACAGTACCCTTCCACTGACACTTTCATTCGTTTGGCCGAACTGGTCCTCACCCTTAACAATTTCTCCTTTGAATCCTCCCACTTCCTCCAGACCAAAGGCGTAGCCATGGGCACACGTATGGGCCCCAGCTATGCCTGCCTCTTTGTTGGCTATGTAGAACAGTTGATCTTCCGTAATTACACCGGCACCACTCCCCACCTCTTACTCCGCTACATTGATGACTGCATTGGCGCCACCTCGTGCTCCCGCGAGGAGGTTGAGCAATTCATCAACTTCACCAACACATTCCACCCTGACCTTAAATTTACCTGGACTATCTGACACCTCGCTCCCCTTCCTGGACCTCTCCATCTCCATTAGTGACGACCGACTTGACACTGACATTTTTTACAAACCCACTGACTCCCATAGCTACCTGGATTACACCTCTTCCCACCCTATCTCTTGCAAAAATGCCATCCCGTATTCCCAATTTCTCCGCCTCCGCCGTATCTGCTCCCAGGAGGACCAGTTCCACCACAGAACACACCAGATGGCCTCCTTCTTTAGAGACCGCAATTTCCCTTCCCACGTGGTTAAAGATGCCCTCCAACGCATCTCGTCCACATCCCACACCTCCGCCCTCAGACCCCACCCCTCCAACCGTAACAAGGACAGAACGCCCCTGGTGCTCACCTTCCACCCTACAAACCTTCGCATCAACCAAATCATCCACCGAGATTTCCGCCACCTCCAAAAAGACCCCACCGCCAGGGATATATTTCCCTCCCCACCCCTTTCCACCTTCCGCAAAGACCGTTCCCTCCACGACCAGCTGGTCAGGTCCACACCCCCCTACGACCCACCCTCCCATTCTGGCACTTTCCCCTGCCACCGCAGGAACTGTAAAACCTGTGCCCACACCTCCTCCCTCACCTCTATCCAAGGCCCTAAAGGAGCCTTCCACATCCATCAAAGTTTCACCTGCACATCCACCAATATCATTTATTGTATCCGTTGCTCCCGATGTGGTCTCCTCTACATTGGGGAGACAGGGCGCCTCCTAGCAGAGCGCTTTAGGGAACATCTCCGAGACACCCGCACCAATCAACCAAACCGCCCTGTGGCCCAACATTTCAACTCCCCCTCCCACTCTGCCGAGGACATGGAGGTCCTGGGCCTCCTTCACCGCCGCTCCCTCACCACCAGACGCTTGGAGGAAGAACGCCTCATCTTCCGCCTCGGAACCCTTTGAATTGATATTTCAATGAAAAACAACCTTACAGTCAGGAGGAATCAGATTATGCTTCGTGTCAGAAGGGCTAGTAGCTGAAGGGCTACTGAGGGTACACTTCGTAACTAACTTATAGCCAGACATCCAGAAAAATATTCAAAAGGTAGAGGAGTCGTTGTGATAAGCTCAAAGTGTCTGTGAAACATGGTGTCTGTGTGTGTGTGTGCGTGTGTGTGCGCGTGTGTGTGTGTGGTGTGTGTGTGTCTGTGAGAGAGAGAGAGAGAGAAAAGAGCTGTACCACTCATAGAAAGTTTAACCCTTTGTGATTCGGTTTGAATGCACATTTGTTTGTTGGTGATTGCATGTTTGTGCTTTGTTCCCTGGACTAAAACCAGATAATTATAGTGGATTTCAAAGTTGGGAACTGTATGCATTTTATATTTTAAATATTCAACACTGAATCAATGATTTTGTAAATATAGAAATATATATATATATTTATGTAAATATGTAAATATTATAAATATATAAATATAAATATATATTTACAAGTACAATTCCAAAATGTATAGTTAGGAACAGGCTTTAAAGTTAGACAAGCATAAATTGATGAATTGTATTTGAGATTACAAGGAGAAAGAGGCTCCTGGTATTTGAGGTTACAGGAAAATGTAAAATTTTGTCCCCTAAGAGAGGTCCCGATTGGAGACAGAGGAATAGGATACGTAAACACACCCTTAACTAGCAGTGAAGTTAGGGTCTTCAAAAAAAAGGGAAATGAAAAGTTTAATAAAGGATCCAGTTGGACTGGCTGAACAATTAGATCAATTCCTAGGACCTAATTTATATTCCTGAGGAGCACTGATGGCAATTTTAGGAACGTTATTTTCAGGGGAAGAACGAGGTATGATTAGGAGAGCGGCTTTACAGGAATGGGAAAAGAAGCACCCAGTGGGGAAGAAGGGGCCCCAGCGGAACAGAAATTCCCAAATGTAGACCCTCATTGGGAAAATAATGACAGAGAAGACAGGGAGTAAATGCGGGATCTATGGGAAATGGTAATATTGGGAATTAAAGAGGCGACACCAAGATCACAAAACTTTGTTAAGGCCTTTGAAGTACGACAAGAGAAGGATGAAACCCCTTCTACATTTCTTAAAAGGCTCAAGGAGGCCACAAGGAAGTATTCGGGAATGGATCCCGATAATCCAACAGCACAGGGACTCTTAAAGGTCCAGTTTGTAACTAAATCATGGCCGGACTTACAAAAGAAATTACAGAAATTAGATGGATGCAGTGAAAGACAGATGGAAGAACTGTTACGTGAGGCACAGAAAGTGTATGTGTAAAGGGAAGACGAGAAGCAGAAACAGAAAGACAAAATGATGGTAGTGGCAGTAGAAGAAATAACAAAAAGGAGACTGGGATAAGGGTAGGGGAGGACACGAAAGACAAGGGTCGGATACCCGGGAAAGGAGGCAACAGGCAGGGTGTTACCATTGCAGGAAAGTGGGGCATTTTAAACGGGAATACCCGGAATTAGCACGAGAAAGGGAAGCCGTTTCCCTAATGACCTTAGATGAAGATTAGGAGAGTCAGGGGTTCCTTCCTCCTGAGACCCACCAGGAACCTTTGATAAATTTAAAGGTGAGACCTGAAGGGGAGGAGGTAGTGTTTTTGGTGGACACAGGAGCAGCACGATCATCCCTAAGGTTTAGACAAGAGAGAGATGACGTGAGTTTAGCCACCAATAGGCTGTTAAATTTCCTAGGGCAACAGGGTTTAAGAGTATCTAGGAATAAATTGCAATATGTAGAGAAAGAAGTGAAATACTTAAGACACCTTATTAGTGAGGGCACTAGGCGCATTAACCCTGAGAGAATTAAAGGGATAGTAGAACTGCCCCTTCCAACCACCAAACGAGAATTACGGACGTTCTTGGGGCTGGTGGGCTATTGTAGATTATGGATAGAAGCGTACGCCCAGAAAACGAAGGGGTTATATTACAAATGGACAGAATCTGAACATGAAAGACTACACTGGACAGAAGAGGAAAAGGAAGGGTTTACATGAGTTGGAGTGCAGTCTAATACAAGCTCCGGTGCTGGCCCTTCCCTCCCTAGAGAAACCACTCCACCTTTTTGGGACAGTAAACGATGGAGTGTTAACCCAGAAGGGAGGGGGAAAGAGACAGCCCATAGCCTTCCTGTCCAAGATCTTGGACCCTGTCTCGAGAGGATGGCCTGAATGTATACAGGCAGCAGCAGCCACTGCCATACTGGTAGAGGAAAGCCGTAAACTTACTTTTGAAGGGGCGCTAGTCGTTAGTAACCCCCATCAAGTTAGAACTATGTTAAACCAAAAGGTAGGGAGATGGTTGACAGACTCATGAATCTTAAAATACGAAGCCATCCTGATGGAGAGAGATGACCTTGTGTTAGCAACAGACACCTGTCTAAATCCAGCTACCTTCCTATGGAAGGGAGAACCTCTGGACAAACGAGAATTAGAACATGACTGTTTAGATATCATAGAGTATCAAACCAAAGTTAGACAGGACCTAAAGGATATCCCCTTACATGACGGCGACAGACTGTTTATAGACGGGTCATCAAGAGTAGTACAAGGAAAAAGACACAATGGATATGCCGTATTGGACGGTAACGAGAATCGAACGGTTGAGGCTGACTGGTTGCCGAACACATGGTCGGCCCAGACTTGTGAGTTGTATGTGTTAAACCAAGCTTTAAAACAATTAGAGAATCGAGATGGGACAATTTAAACCAACTCTAAGTATGCCTATGGGTTGGTACATACCTTCGGAAAAATATGGCAAGAACGTGGACTAATCAATAGCCGGGGGAAAGAATTGATACACGAAGAGTTGATCGGACAAGTGTTGAAAAGTTTAGAACTATCCTGGGAAATAGCTATAGTCCATGTACCTGGGCACCAGAAGGGGAACACTCCAGAAACCAGAGGGAATAGGCTAGCAGACAAGGCAGCCAAAGAGGCAGCTATGAGCTATACAGTAACAAAAATACGGGCTCTCAAGCCCATAGTGGAGTCCCCTTCCGTGAACCCAGTGTACACGGAAGAAGAGGAAAAAGAATACTAGGAAATGGGGGCCACTAAGACAACCCAAGGAAGATGAATCCTCCCAGATGGGAGGGAGTTGTTGAGTAAACCAGTCATGAGAAACATCCTAGCCAGCTTGCACCAAGGCAGTCATTGGGGCTCCCAAGCTATGTGTGACATAGTATTAAGGAAGTACAGATGTAAATGGATATACACATTAGCCAAGCAGGTATGAGCAGGATGCCTGACTTGCCAAAAGATTAATAAGAAAGTAACGAGAGGTGGGGCCAAGAGGTAGAAGAAACCCTGGGGTAAGACCTTTTCAAGGAATACAGGTAGACTACACAGAATTACCCCCAGTAGGGAAACAACAGTACTTATTAGTCCTAATGGATCACCTAACTGGGTGATTCATTTAGGTGGGTCACCCAACTGGGCATTTCCAATGTCCTCAGCTACCTCGAAGGGAGTAGTGAAAACTCTTTTAGAACATATAATTCCCCGATATGGAGTGGTGGAAAGTATAGATTCAGACCAAGGTAGCCATTTTACCTCTAAGATCCTACAAGAAGTAATGGCGGGATGAGAAATCTCTTGGGAATTCCACACTCCTTGGCACCCACCTTCCTCTGGATGGGTGGAGTGAATGAATCAAACCTTAAAGAAACAATTGTTTAAGCTAGTCCTAGAGACTCGATTACCATGGACAAAATGTTTACCTATCGCGTTGCTACGCATTGGGACTGTGCCTAGACGTGATATAGGCCTCTCTCTTTATGAGATGATGTTTGGATTACCTTTCTTGGGTGGAAGAGGGGAGTTCAATGATAAGTTTTTAAAGAACTATATTGTGGTGCTCGGCTCTTCTTTGTCTGTCCTTAGGAAGAAGGGTCTGTTGACCCAGACACCTCCACTTGAGTTCGACGCACATCAAATACAACCGGGTGATTGGGTCCTGATAAAGGCCTGGAAAGATACCAAACTGCACCCAAGCTGGGAGGGACCGTTCCTAACCCTCCTGACTACTGAAACAGCCGTCCGAACTACTGAAAAAGGGTGGAGTCATCACACTCGTTTTAAGGGCCCGGTGGACGCTCCTTCCTTTTCTCCAGAGTGGCAAGCTCATCTTACAGACAACCCTCTGAAAGTCAAGCTGAGTAAAAAGAATGGACTGAGATAAGAGACTATTAAGTATTGGTTAAAAAAAAACTGTATCCCAAAACAATTGTAAGTGTTGCATGGACTCACTCCTCCCTGGTATTTAAAGGGTTGGGAATAGACAGATAGGGTTGTGAGCTGAAATGAGTGGTCAGCTTTATATTGTCACGATAATATTGGTGCTAGCTGCCAAGGGGGGGTGGGAAAAATCATTTTACTGCTTTATGTCAGAATGATGCTAAACTAAAGGGGCATACCGACTGTTGGGTATGTGCTGAGATCCCACACCACGGGGAATCCGGAATTCCTCTCACGGTAATACCACTTACCAAAAGAGAAGTGTATGATGTACAACAATTTGACTCGGGCTCAAATGATACAAAATGGAGATTTGAAAGGAGTAAATATAACTTTGCAGGATGGTTCCCTAGACCAGCCCCGAAAACCCCGGGATCGATGGGTGGCCTTAGAGTCTACCCCCCCCAAAAGGAGCAGTAAATACCACCTGTTTCTGTAATCAGAATGATACCGCACCCTTCTAATTAGGAAAATCATCTTGTGTCTACACCAACAAAGCCACTCCCACAACCATTCCCCGAATATTAAACGGAACATATTGGATATGCGGCCTGAAGGCCTATCCATTTATTCCCGGGTAAAAATACATTCACGTGACCGAATGTGTAACAATACATGCATGTTATGAGGTTGATCAAACACTACCCCAAAACCAAAAAGGCTGGAGTGGCTGCTGCTACCTCACCTATATAATTCCCCATCTGAGGCTGTTAGAGAGAGCCCCCAAAATACCTTGGAATAAACAGGGAGGAAGGCGGGTAACCCGGGAAGTAACCGAAGGGGATCGCCTCCTCTGGAATTTGATACCTTTGTATGGGACTGCTTGGGCCGGAGTAGAAATACAAAAGTTGGCAGCTTCCCTGGAAGAATTAGCCAAAATTACTGCCGATGCATTGGATGAAACCCAATCCCAAGTGGCAGCCATAACGACTGAAATGATTGCCACTAGACTAACGACCCTTTAGAACAGGATGGTTCTGGATTATATTCCAGCAGAGAAGGGTGGTACCTGCGCACTAATTGGAGAGGAATGTTGTACGTACATACCTGAGGTCTCCTTGAACATTACTGATATCTCCAAATATGTGCGAGACAAAATCGCCAAGATAAGAGAGGCCGGTAATCGGTACCAGAACGAAAAAGGATGGGAATGGGGGAATTGGGGAGTGACTGGTTGGGGAAGGTGATTAGTCAATCAATCTATCTGTGGATTATTGATATTAGTGGGTCTGGTGGTAGGGTTCAATGTGCTAAAATGGGTAATGAGTCGACTGATGACATCCCTTGGGGAAGGAACCCAAATAAATCATCAGATGCTTTTACAATCAGCAGGTGATATGCAACAAAGGGAAAGTCAAAGAATGATCCTAGAGTTCGAGAGAGGAAAAACACAAATGTAAAATGATACCGTGTATAAGATTGTGAACCTCATCGCCAAAAGGTGTAAGAGGGCAGACTGTAAGAAAACAAATTAAAGGAGACTTAATAAGTGCGGAAACAACAGTTAAAAAAAAGAAAAGGGGAAATTGTGGGAGGTTAAAAATGTAGTTTCTGCAGGTGGTAGTGGTTAGGAATGTAGTTTTTGCAGATGGGGGGAGGGATATTATACAAATGGTCGCGGAATTCTTGTAGCATGTAGCATACCTAAGGCTAAGATTTTAATGAATATAGAGGGTCTTTTAAAGAAAATAATTTTAAGCTAAGAAATAGCTATGAAGTATTGTAGCTGACCACAAAAGAAACAGCAGGGGCATTTCACAATAAGCTTATAGTATGATAAGAAAAACTGGATAAAAGAACAGGCTGTAATGAACAAGGAACAAAGACTGCAGACAGACAAAGACAGCAGGATAGCCAGATAAGAAAAATTAGAGAAACACAAGTGAGGTAACTGGCTTATGATAGGATGAGATTAGACCAATGAGAAAAGGGAGGTATAATTCAGCAACTTGCAAACTGAACAAAGAAAGCTTACGTGCTTTGTTACATGCGCATTTCTGCTGGATTGCAGAGGCGTCTGGTACTTGCAAGGCTGTAATAAATTGTTCTTGTTTCCAAGGCTTTGTCTCAGGCTGAATTGTGAGTGAGTTTTGTTTCTCACAAGTGGAGGATGCTATGTAAATGCAGCTTTGTTACACCCTTCAGTGTTTGGATTTCTCCCTCAGGATTTCATGTTCCGGGTGCAGAGTGAGAAACACAGAGAAATCCCAGCTCCAGACTGGGAAACAGGTGAAGAGATGGAGGATGGGACTGAAGCAGGGAGTAAATGAAGGAAGGAGAGACACAAGATATTTAATTTACTTTTTATTTTCACCATCTGACATTTCAATTATTATTGAATTTATTTGCAAAGTATAAATTGATCATTTACTGACACATTTAGTAACATCCTGATGTCAATGCAGGGTTCTGACCCTTGACCTTAGGGGCAGGTCATTGTGACGTCAGGGAGGCCCCGCCCCTTTAACAGCTGATTCGCAGAAACTGGTTTGAATGCCTGGTCCTGAAGAAAGGATAAAGTTTCCCAGTGAATTTATTCCCAGTGAAGGTGTGGAGATGGGACTTGGTGTCCACGTTGTAAAATGAAACTGTCCCAGATTCATAACTGAGATAAACTCCCATCTTCCCGGGGATCAGACCGTCAGGGAGAGGGGATCGAGGAGAGGAGTTTATATAAAACTGATCCTCATCCCGCTCCATGGCCCAGAATCCATTCTCCGGGATCAGACTGACCGAGTCCTTCCTCTCCACAGACTCTGAGGCTACTCCCAGACTCCAGCCCCGATTCCCCTCCACCTCCACCTCCCAGTAATGTCTCCCCGATGTGAATCCCTCTGATCCCAGGACACAGTAACGGTCTCTAAACCTCTTCTCGGTGTCAGGGAGACTCCTCTGGGTCCCGGTCCGTGTCAAACTCTTCAGATCCTCAGAGACCTCGAGCCGGAGATTCAATGTTTCCACATCCAGAGTCACAGAGACTGGGAGAGAAACACAGAGAATTAGAGACAGTCCCTGGGTCTGTGTGTGTGTGGGGTGGGGGTTATGGTATGTGTGTCAGGGACCTGTGTGAAGGGAGAGGGATATGTATGTGTTTGGGGGGACGGAGGGAACTGTCCCGGGGCTCTGTATGTGGGTGTGATGGGGGAAGTGTCCGGGGGCTCTGTATGTGGGTGTGATGGGGTAAGTGTCCGGGGGCTCTGTATGTGGGTGTGATGGGGGAAGTGTCTGGGGGCTCTGTATGTGGGTGTGTGCTGGGGGAAAAGTACCGAGGGTCTCTGTATGTGGGTGTGATGGGGCAGGTGTACCAGGGCTCTGTGTGTGGGTGTGATGGGGCAAGTGTACCAGGGCTCTGTATGTGGGTGTGATGGGGCAAGTGTACCGGGGTCATGTATGAGGGTATGCTGGATGAAGTGTACTGGGGCCCTGTATGTAGGTGTGCTGGGGCAGGTGTACCGG